>NC_062559.1:45753624-45908624 GCF_016906955.1 Phacochoerus africanus | reverse complement strand
ATTCCCAAAGCCGGGGGGACTCCAACAAGTGCCAGCCACCAGGAAGAGAAGTCCAAATACTTGGGCTCACTGCATCTTGCTGTTGGAGCTGCCAAGGAAAGCCCCACACACGACGCTTTTACTCACTTAGAGAAAGGAGAGATGGAGCAAAATCAGCTCCAGTGGTGTGTGCGGGCCCCTTGCGGCTATCATGGCCAGCAGGTGCCCCCAGCAGCGACGAAGGGCTACTGGCCCAAGCGTACCCTCTCCTGCTGCAGCAGAAGTTACTCTGACCCCATTCCTGTGGAGTCTGAGGTACTAAAGCTGAAGCCTGTTGAGTACAGGCTTAAGCAGAACAGAGAAACACTCATTGAGCCCGAAACGGGAAAAGATATTCCCACACGAGGTGATGAGCCCGGCGCAGGCTGTGTGGCCCTTTCTCTTTCCGTAATGAAGTGTCCTGGGCCCAAGGCCCATTCACATGTGGCTGAGTGGGGCTAAGGCTTTGGGCACAAGATGGCCTTTCCCCCCAAATGGTGTTGGGGTGCTCCCTGCCTGAGTCAGATGCACATAAAGAGAAGATGAGGAAGGACCGCTCCAGGCTTTGCTGTGTTTCCCAAGAAGAACAAAGTGAAGGAGCTCAAGGTTATCGGTCATGACCCTGCCTCATCGCTCACCTGTGTGGTCGGACTTCTGGGCGAGAAGGCAGACCAAGGAGGAAATCTAAGGTCTGGGCGGCTCCTCTTCAGTGTCTCGGGCTTGACACTGGAAGTGCCAGCTCCCCTAAACTTTTCCCTGGACATAAGGAAGGCAAGCAGTTCAGCAGATGCTCAGCTAACTGTTGGCAACTGAAGACTCCTGAGACTTGTCTTATAAAGTTCATCCCACGTCATGCCTCCCAAAGTCCTTGCCTCTCTGGAAAGTCAGCTTCCCTCTGGATTTGTCACTTGGCTTTGGTCAAATAACTTTGAAATTGAATGCTATTTCTCAAGATTGATAGCCCAGTTAGGCATCAAGGCCACATTTGTTTCCTGCCCAGCACTTTTTCAGCGGAGGAGGGCTGTGTGCGGAAGGCTGGGGCAACGTCAAGGTCTCTGTGGGTGTTCTGCGCCCCACCCCACCCCCTCGCACATACGTACTGTTTCCTGTCTCTTACCTTCTCGTTCAGCCACCCGGTCTCTGGTTCATCGCTCCGAGGAACTGCCTGGAAATCAGGCCCCATGGTTTCTCCATGTTGCCACCACCTGGGAGGCACTGGGAGCAAGGCACTAGTGGGTTTATTCGTGCGGTGGGCTGTCTGGCCCAGATCTTCTTCCAGGATTCCTCCCCTGCTTCCAGGAGCTCTCCCTGCTGGTGGCGTACAGCTTGATCCCTGCCCAAGAATTGCCTTTGGCCAAAGAGGGCTGCCTTGCCCAAGACTATCACCCCTCCCCTGGGTCACAGATGAGGAAGGACCGCTCCAGGCTTTGCTGTGTTTCCCAAGAAGAACAAAGTGAAGGAACTCAAGGTTATCGGTCATGACCCTGCCTCATCGCTCACCTGGGGTGGGTACAGAGGCCCGGCCCTCTTGCCACAGTTGGGCCAGCACTGAAGGGCCAGCCCAGCTCCTGTGGGGCTGGCCAAGGCCTCTGCTGTGACTATAGCACAGCTCAACCTCTCGTCCTGCCCAGCCTCGCCGCCCTCAGGCACTCACAGGGGTGGCTCCCAGTCCATTCTCCAACACAGCTGCTGCCCACAGTCTCCTCTCAGAGCCGGCTTCCCAGCAACTCAGTCTGAGACAGCTCTCCCAGAGTCCTGTGGGAGGAGGAATTCCCGAGGAGCAGCAAGAGGAGGAAGAATTCTAGAATGTGAGAGGGAGAAAATGCAAGGATAGTCATCATCAGTGATAGAAACCCAGTTCGCAGTGCTTATACCAGCTTCTCCTCCCTCTTTCCTAGGTGGGGGTGGAGACTATGGCTATGGGTGGGATTATAATAAGGTATATGCTAATGAGGTGATTGACCCATATTTCTTTTCCTCGAATACCATCCTGGTTTGAGAAGACCATATCTGTCAAATCCTAAAGACTATAATATATCTTAGGCAAATTTCCATGTTTTGGGGAAATCTAAATATGAACCTATGGGGTGGGGCATGAGGGCTGGTTTATGAGCAGGTGGTTAATAGATGCAACTTGAATTAAATGATACAGTTTTCTTGCATTATGTCTAAAATTCCAGTAGACTTCTGCATTTGAATTTTGGAAAATGAAGTCTGTTATAGTGTGCAAAAATAGGAGATTTATGAGATAAATAACTAGCAACTATTAGTTCTCAGCTAGCTTAGAGCAAGGCAGGCGCTTAGAAGACCGTCAGGATGTGGGTGTGTGGGTACCAGAGGGGCTGTAAGAAGAGGTGGGAGGGAACAAAGAGGAGCTATACTTAGCTTAAAATTTCTTGGCTGAGTACGATAGTAAAATGGGTTAAAACGTGTTTCCCAGACTGTGATGTCATACCCCTGGTGGAACCAAAAGGGCTCTTTGGAGGTAAAAGAGAAAAGTATTTACTCTTTTCATCATTATGAATTTACAGTTACAGTTACTTGCTGTTTTTGGCAAATGTTTCTGATCTTCTATAAGCGGGTAGCGATATAAACTTTTAGGAGTTCCCGCTGTGGTGCAGCAGGTTAAGGATACTGCGTTGTCTCTGCAGCAGCTTAGGGTACTGTGTTTGATCCATTGCCCAGCATAGTGGGTTAAGGATCCAGCAATACCATAGCTGCGGTGTAGGTCGCAGTTGTGGCTCAGATTTTATCCCTGGCCCGGGAACTTCGTCTGTCCTGGTTGTGGCAAAAACAAACCACCAAAGCCCCCCAAACTTTTCTTTTAAAGTAAATTTATTTAAATTCAAGATGAATCTATTTAAACAAAGTATTTATTAGTACAGGTAGCCTGCAGATATTGTGAGAAAAATCATCACAGTGGTGGTCTGTGAATATTAAGAGTTTAGATGTAAAATCTGTTGGTTTAAGCTGCTAAAGAGAATTAGATATGAGATAATCTAGCAATTCTGAGAACTCAGCAAATATTAAATGAAACATCAAATGATACCATGTGGAATTCATGTCAGATTGTCCAACTGCTTACATTTTTGCTGTTGCTTTTGATATCCTCCTACCTAAACTATTTCCCCCCTCCCACCTCCCATCGCATCTTCTTCAGAATAGTTCTAGGTCTTTTAGTCTTGAGCACTCTTGCACAATCTATAAGATTTGGTCACTTACCATGCCTGTGGTATTATTGCCTGTTAATTACATACCCATCACATATCAGATATCATTAAGGCACATTTATTAAACATAAAACTAGAGGATTTAAAGGGAATTTGAGGGGGAAAAAATCTCCCAGTCTGGAAGGTTTCCAGGCTAAATATAGAAACTTGAGGCAACTAGAGGTTTTCAGACTTTTTCAGCCACAGAACATTCTGTTCAAATAAATCTTACCAGGCAACCCAAAGCCACAGAGAGAACATACGCAGCTGCTCTGCGGGTGGGATCTGGGTCGTGACAGTGTCCTGCGATGATGGACGAACCGTCCCCTCCCCTCTCTCGGGGACCCCCACCCTGCTCACCCTACGCCACCCCTGAGGTTTGGGGGATGTGGTGTCTTGTTTGAAAACCTCTGACCTAGAACAATTTCCTTTCTCAGTCTGTCTACACCTGTCATTTTGTGACTGCAGCACAGTCAACGGGCTTCTATTTTATGATATGATGCAGTGATTATATATTCTTTCTAAGACTACTACAGATGGGTCTTGTCCAAAATACCCCTCCCTCAAATCTAGATTTAGCGGAAAAACAAACAACCTCCTAGATCCTATGTTCCATTCAGGGCCCTGAGCTCCTGCCATGTTTCTTGTTGCATAGCCCAGGATCCAGCAGGACTCCCCATTTTATACAGTGGATGAATGAATGCAAGAATGAACAGAAGAGGAAAGCTGGGCTGTGGTGGATTTCGAGAAATAGGACCAATACGTCAAAGCGTTTGCACACTTTCCCAGCTTTCGGTGACTGTGTCACTGTACAGAGGAGCTGGGGGCAGGGGGGCAGATCACTGTAATCTGTAGGCAGCGAGCCCCGAAGGTGATGATGCTTGGGAGAAGGTGGTGGTTGTGGAATAGGAAAGAAAATGCGAATCAAAGGCACTCAGAAAAGAGACAGTACTGGCGGCGGGTGGGGTTTGGGAAGCCGAAAGACTTGGGCCAAAAATGATTTTTGTTCCTATCATAAAGATGCTGTGTGAAGGGTTGGAAATATCAAAATTCTTCACAGAGCTGGTTGGAGGCTGAGCTCCTGGTGTAAATCCAGAGTTGCTTTAAAAGACATAATTCAGGGAGTTCCTGTGGTGGCTCAGTAGGTTCAATCCCTGGCCCTGCTGGTGAGTTAAGGATTTAGCATTGCTGTGAGCTGTGTTGTAAGTCACAGCCTCCGCTTGGATCTGTTATTGTTATGGCTGTGGTCTAGGCTGGCAGCACCCGATTCATCCCCTGCCTGGGAACTTCCATATGTTGCAGGTTTGGCCTAAAAAGCAGAAAACAAACAAACAAACCAAAGAGACATAGTTCAGCCGTAGCTGTTTCGGGTGTGTCATGTCATGGAGATGAAAGTGGAAACTCCGGGCACTCAACATTTGCCCCAGTGAGTTCCCCAGCAGAGCCTGCGACTGTCTCAGTCACTTGAGTTGGGATGGAGCACGGATACATGACCACTCTCAGGTCGCTTTATAAACTCTTTCCTCCATCCTCTTGCCGGTCCACCCCTCCAGCCACCTGCAAGGCACTGGGGTGGTTTCTGCCCCTCCCCCAAACTTTCCCAGACAGCTCCGCCCTCGGAAGGCTCGTCCAGCCCCTGGTCACTCCTGGACCTCTTGGCCTGCGGTGCTTATTTTACACCTGTCTCTGCCTGTGAGCCTCCCTGGATATGTTGGTGGATTGCCTCCCCTGACTGGATGGAAGGACACTGAAGGCAGGGTCTTTACGTTTCTGCCACAGCACCTTTTCCCAGACCTCCCATGGGACAGGCGCTGAGGCCATGCTGGTTGATTGAATAACAGGGATGTGCTCTGGCTCCAGCTCACTTCTGATCCATACCAGGGGTTTTTTTGTTTGTTTGTTTTTTGGTTTTTTCTTAACCGGCCCGTGAAGGCCCACAGCCTGGATCGTGTGCCAAGTTTCCCAGAAAACTGAAGGGAAACTTACTTGACTTATTGGTCTTAGAGCCTCAAGGCAGGAAAGTCCCAGGAGAACAGCCCCGCCCAAGGTGTCACATGGGTCTGTATGCTGACTCAATTTGTCCCACGTGGAGATATGTCTAAAGGCTTTGCTGGATAAGCCCAGATGGATATTTTTTTGGCCAATCTGCCCTGAAGGGACCTGCTCACACGTACAGCGAGATGTGCATACTGGAGGACTTTCCAGGATGGCAAAAACCTGGTCAGTGAAATGGTCAGGTGTTAGGGTGACATCCTCTTCCCTCTGAGAAGCATAATTTAAAATTCTACTTCCATGGATCACCCCTCCCAACTGATTCTCCTGAGAGAGGGATCCACGAGGTGGCGTGAGGGTGGAGGAGGGAGCACCTCAATGGCAGAACCTGGGGGACCTCGGTCACTCAACTGGGAATTGGCATGACAGCCCCTTCGGGCCTCGAGACACCAGCTCCAGCCCCAAGCGGCCATTGCCAAGGTTGTGGGTGCACAGTCCCGCTCCCTTTCGGTCCTTCCTTCCTTCATGGGCTCTAATTTCTGTTTCTGCCCCCCAAAGGATGATGGGACAGAAACGCAGTATAGAGTTGTCGCCGAGCGCTCCATCCTTGAAGATGCGAAGAAGATTTAATTTGCTGTTACATTAGGTGGCAAGATCTCGAGGAATTTGTTCATTATCTCTTAGGCTCAGTTTCTTCATCTGAAAAACGAGGTTGATACTTGCCTTGCAAGACTGTCATGAAAATGAAAAGAGAGAATAGTCATAAAGCTCTTAGCCCAGTGACTGACATGTAGGAAGTGTTCGTTAAATGTATTTATTTATTCAGCAAATATTTATTAAGCATCTCTTAAGAGCCTGGCATTGTTCTAGGCACCTGGGTCACACAAGTGGATGGTCGCTCTTATTATGGGATCCTGGTGGGGCGGACAGACTGTGGGGTTAAGGAAAAGCCGGCCTTGGGAGTTCTCATGAGGACATGGGTTCGATCCCCGGCCTCGCTCAGTGGGTTAAGGATCTAGCATTGCCATGGCTGTGGGATGGGTCACAGATGAGGCTCAGATGCCAAGTTGCTATGGCTGCGTAGGCTGGCAGCTCTACCTCCGATTCAACCCCATATGCCTTTGGTGCGGCCATAAAAAAAAAAGAAAAGAAAAAAGAAGAAAGGAAGAAATTCCAGAGGGAGCTGTGGGAGGGGAAAAAAGAGGGTCGACATTATTGCCCACTCCCTGAGAGAGACTCCGGGCCCCCTCCCCACTGGGAGCTGGCACTCTGGACCAAAAACTCCCACAGGTGAGTCTAGCGCCTGGGTCTTCTTTCCTCTTACGGAGAGTGGGGCATCCAGTGATGCAGCAGAGTGCACGTCTCATGCCTGCTTCCAGTCAGGTCAGCCCCAGCTGCCCACTCCCTGGAGCCTGTGCTGGGCCTCTTCCCCACGTTCTAGGTCTTAATGGTACCCCCAGAACACTGGGCTTAGTTAGGGGTGGAATCTTACACTTCACTTGGATGTGCTTTCCAGATCTTTCCCTGTCATCCGCCTTTCTCCCCACCTGCCTCCCACCCCTGGCTGCTTTACCACGGGGCCAGCTGCTGCTCCCGCAGTTAGGATTTTAACACCAAAGAGACTCAAGGACGGAGGGAATCATGTGGAAATTAGGGTAGCACATTCATTAACACGGGCTGTTCTTTGAAACCACAACCACAAAAAGACACGGAGAAAAGAACAATGTTTTGAGCCACAGACTGACCGACCGCCTCCCAGCAGATGTTTTGCTTGTTGGTCATTAAGAGATGTAGTTTCCGCGTCCATCGCAGGTGGGAAACCAGCCAGCCCAGTGTTGTTCTCAGTTCCTTTCAGTTTGGGGACATCTGTGCAGCCTTACCGTTCCTATGGACAGGGATAGGAAAGTCCCCTCTTAACACAGGCCAGCTTGTGTTCACAGAGTCCAGGAGAAAGGAATGTTTGGGGTTTCCAGGCAGCTCCTGGGGCTTGGTTTCAAAGACTGCCTACTGTCTAGCCTCCCACAGGCCCTGCAGCAGCACAGAGGTGGAGCAGTCCATACTCAGAAGAAGGATGGCTGGGGCCGATGGGGGCCTGGGGCCCTCTTATTGGTAGGAAGAGGATTTGCTTCTTGAACCACTACACACAGGAGAGGCCGAGATCCTCAGACAAAGTGATTTTCTTGAGCACCTCCCAGCACCAGGGATCGCTTTGGGGCACGCTGAGATCTCCACTAAGGCAGCCAACAGCGGGGAGAGAACGCTTTTCTCAGCCAGGATACCCCAATCCACTACTCACAGGCTTTGGAGATTGCCTCTGGGGGAGCTGTGTCCTCCCGCCCTGGAGGAGCTTCCCAAACAGGCCTGCTGCTATTTGGGGGATCCAGGGCTCGATGCCACCGCAGGCCTTCGGTTTTCTTCTGCACCTCCTCCCTGGTCTGTTTTCCCAGAACACGGCGTCCTTCCCCACCCCCAACCCCCCACCCCGCCCCAAAGCAGATGGCGCTGCTCCGAAGACCCCGGCTTCAACTGAGCAAACCGCCCACGCCACAAATCTGAACGCTCCGCAAAGGATGGGAGCGCTGAAGGCTTTATCTCTTGCAGCAAACGGCACACATTGAAGAACAGGAACGCTGGGGCTGGATTACCCTTGAGACCTCATGACCAGAACTAAAATCCAGACTGCCTATCAAGGGGCTTTCGTCACCTCGCCTGACAGCTGGATGCCTCTCAGTTCAGGGAAGCCGCCCGAGTGAAACTGAAGGCTGTGGTTCACTCGCGTCTCATTGCACGCCCGGCGCCGGCTCACCTGCTCCACTTGGCTGCCTCCAGCCTGCCTCGCTGCTCAGACCCTGTCTTGACTTGGCAGCACTACAAGCCAGAATAAAAACATACACTTCTACCCAAATTCCTGTCTCCTCTCATTTACACAGGAGATTAAATGATTTCTTTCCTTGTCTTAGATGGCTGGGGGTTCTTACTGCCCTGTTCCATCTTCTTCGACTTTAGCTACGAGGAAAAAAGAGTCACCAAGTAACTAAGATGTCACACCTTTTCCACATTGTTTTCTTAAGCAATAATCATCCTCATTTGATAGATAAGGGGAGGTATTAGTATAACATTCACCCACCATCCACATTCATCCACCCATCTCTTAACCCCCACAGTGGTCATTGAGAGTCTATTACGAGCCAAGCAAAATGCTGCTTACTGCAGACTTTGAATCTAGTGCTTTGTTTACTGCACCATACACATCTCCGGAATATATTCCTTGCTTGTGAGAAAGCACATTTTAAATGCATACGGAAAAACAAAAACAAAAAAGGAAAAGAAAAAAAAACCTAAACATTGAACAAAAATCCATTCTTTTATGGAGCTTACATTCTAAGGTCCATCTGGAGACAGACCAACAAAAATAAGGAAAAAAAATACATATACCTATGTAACATGTTAGTGACATGTGCCGTGGAGAAGTATAAAGTGGAGAAGGTAGAGGGGGCCCTTAAAAAATGCTACCTAAGTAAATTATTTCCACGAAATTAATGACACGCTAACAGGAATAACACATTTTGGTTCACCATGAAATGCTCCTTGGTATGAGCGCTTTTGTCCCCTGAGTATCTCAGGAGCTCCTAAAACTGCAGTCCTGCTTCTTACTTGGCTTCGTTGTGTCCCGTGATGTGCCCACTCTTGTGATTTTCCTTACAATGAAAATAGAACTTCTGCTTGGTTCCTCCATCCACAGCAAAGGAGCTGAGAGAGAAATAACTTCCGTCCATTTCTCCAGCTACACTTAGTTAAGTTATGCCTCTTCTTCCCTTTTTTTTTTTTAGAAAGAATAATTAAAACCTTATTGATTTCGCTCAGCAGTTTGAAATTTATGATGCTTTAGATAGGTTTGGTCTTGAGCTTGCCTTGAGGAGAGGTGGATGTAAACAAATTAAGAATAAAAATAAGATGACTAAATACTGCACTACTTAAGGGAATAATAAGTAGCTTTTGTATTATTTTGAATAAACTGTTTTAAACACATCAGAAATCAAAATCATACTTGACTGATATGCTCTTTGTAAATAATTCTTAACCCATCCCTAAAAGCAGGAGCCGATTATATACTTGCCACCTCGATGTTGCCTCATAATAATTGCACTTCAAGCCCATTTGGATTTGAGGCTAATAAAATGGTTTTTATTAAACAAATATTCTCAAATTGTCTTCACTAAATTGAGACCCACCTTTTACCCAAATTTAGCTAGATTTTAATGGCTATCACACATCTCAAATCTGGTTTTTCCTATAGCCTATTTCAAAAGATAGATTTGTTCAGCCTTATCAGTAAAGTAGTCAATCATGCTTCCCTGGTATCAGGCACCTCAAGGGCAGGAGATAACACAACTGTGCTCGATATTTGATAGGTAGAAATATGTCTACGTGAGGTTGACTGTATTTACCTAATGCCAGATATCTGAAAGGAGTGTAAAAAATTAAGGTAATCATTGATGCTTCCAAATAGCTGCATGTTGGAATCATATGTGCACAACATAGATTATGTGGTCATGTCAGATTTGGGCCCCTGGGGGAGGTTTAGAGAGGAATGGTGTGGGGAGTGATGAATGTCAGCCTGGGTGGATATGCAGGTGGGTGATGGGGCTGGTCCAAAGAGGTGGTGAGGTCCGTGAACCTACATCCGTATTAGGTACACATAATTCCGTTCCTGAGACTCTATTTCGAAGGTTGCTGCTCCAGATATAGTTCATCTTTCCTCTTTATCATTTTAAAGAAATACACCCTAAATCCCACCAACCAGAGATAGCTACTGTTAATGATTTTGGTGTATTTCTTATACGTCTCTTTTTATTTCTCCCTAATGCAAACTCATTTTTAAAAACAAACATTGGGTTATACTGCTTATTCAATTTGATATGCTGCTGTTTTCATTATTACAATTAGGGCATTCTTTCATGTTAATAAATACTTACAGAAACATAAATATCTAATGGCTACATCATAATTTATTCAACCTTTCCCTTGTTGTGGGACATTTCAATTATTTTCATTTTTTCTTGCTGATATATAATAAACATCCCTGAATGTTAACAGTTCTAACATATTACTCCAGGTACTCATTCTTAGTTATTTTCCTTATCTTGTGTAGACATAATATATTCCCAGGATACAGGTGAGAGACCAAATGGTTATTGTGGCAAGAATGTTTTGGAGTCACATTGATCCAATCCCATTTAATCAATGGATTGTTTTTTTTTTTCTTTTTTTCTTTTTTTTTTTTTTTTTGCTTTTTAGGGCTGTGCCTGCAGCATATGGAGGTTCCCAGGCTAGGGGTTGAATTGGAGCCGCAACTGCGGGCCACAGCCACAACCACAGCAACATGGGATTCAAGCCATGTCTGCGACCTATATCACAGCTCATGGCAACACCGGATCCCTGACCCACTGAGCAAGGCCAGGGATCAACCCCACATCCTCATGGATACTAGTCCCGTTTGTTTCCAAATTGCCACAGCGGGAACTCCCTTCCTTTGCTTATTCAACAAGAATTAGTGAAAGTTGTACTACGTGTAAGCACTGTGGGAAACTGCACAAAGACTTTGAGGGCTGTTCCGTCTTGTTGGAAAGATGTGTTTAGACAACACTCAAGAAACCTGTGATAAGGTGCAAACTACTACATTTAGAATGGATAAGCAATGATGTCCTACTGCATAGCACAGGGAACCATATCCAGTCTCTTGTGATGGACCACGATGGAAGAGGAAAAGAATGTATATATATATGTATGTCACTTTGCTGTATAGCAGCAACTGACCCAACATTGTAAATCAACTGTAATGAAAAATTTAAGAAAAAGATTTCAATAGCCAAAAGAAAAGAAAGAAAGAAACCTTTGATAATAACTGCTAACAGTTAGATGGACCTTCTTATATGTTGTCCTAGGTGTTGTGCGTATATTTACTCCATTTTCACAACAGCTACTATCATCATCATGAACCCCGTCTTACAGTGAAAAAATCAAAGCGCAGAGAACTTAAGTAATTTTTTTTCCAAGATCTCATAGGTAGTAAGCAGAAGAACTATGTTTTGAATCCAGGCAACTAAGGTGTGGAGCTCTTCACCACCCACACATATCTTGAATCACTAGTGTAGAGAAAAAAAGTATTATAGAAGGGTTATGTCTAAGTAAGCATTTTGCTTTTTTTTTTTTTTTTTAAATTTAACTTTATGGCTGTACCTGTGGCATATGGAAGTTCCTGGACCAGGAATTGAACCTGCACCTCCACAACAAGGCCAGCCTCTGCAGTCAGATTCTTAACCTACTGTGCTACAGCAGCGGGAAGTCCTAAGTAAGCATTTTCTAGAGGTGACCGTTTTCTTTTGCATTGGTTTTGTAAACTTTCTATAATAAAGCACTTTAGAGTTTTATAGTCAAGGTTGTTCTGATGCCATTTTCCTTAATGCCTAGAATGTTAATGGGCATTACTAGATGAGCAAATTATCTCTTCTGATTTGGGTAAATTATTTGAAGGTAGAAAAGCCATCATTCCACCTGTCTTGTCTCAAGGAACTTTTATGGGGGAATGCTGGAAAAATAATATTATTTTGTAATGAACCCAATAGGGCGGTTGATTTGTAATAAAGAATTAATTTAATGGAATTCTTGTTCATATTCCTAGTATTTTTTTTAAAAAAGTTCACTGAATGGATGCACGAACAGTACTTTAGACTACAAGGCTTACAGATGAAGTAGCGCTATGACCCAGAATCAGTGGTAGGCTGGTGCTGGCTCCTACCTCTTTCCAAATTCATGGTCAGTGACTTGGTGATGGTACCTTAGAATCAGCCATGGTGGGAATATTTAAACTACAAAACCCAGTAGATGCTGTGAATTAGAGCTTTCTTGTTTGCTTGGAGAGCTTGTTGTTAACCACTTACCAGCAGACCATTACCTAGACTTGTCACGAAGAAATTCTGTCGACTTCAAGGGAAGAAGGAAGGACATGTAATGAGAATATCAATTTGAATCCTTTTCTCCTTCTCAGCCTTGAATCTTTAAGTCTGTTACTTTCTCTCATTGGGTTAGTTCAGAGTCTAGGGAGACTTTGTTGAGATAGTTGAGATATTTTGGTAGTTAGAAGGTGAGGGCAGCTTGGGGCAGGACAAAAGAATGATCAACAGGGAGCGTCTGTTGTGACTCGGGGGAAACGAGTCTGACTAGTATCCACGAGGATGCAGGTTTGATCCCTGGCCTCACTCAGTCGGTTAAGGATTTGGTGTTGCCGTGAGCTGTGGTGTGGGTCACAGACACAGCTTGCTGTAGCTGTGGTATAGGCTGGCAGCTGCAGCTCAGATTCGACCCCTAGCCTGCTGTGGGTTCAGCCCTAAAAATGACAAAAAAAAAATTAATAAATAATAATAATAATAATAATAATAATAAACAGCTTGGAGGTACGTTAGTTTCAGCTTAGCTCAACTCTCCTTTCCAGACCCAGAGCATTAATGGCTCTCATAATTCAAGCAGGGAGATGTTGGTTGACACCCACCTGGGAAGCCCTGGTGGAATATCATCAGTATATGGGCACGGGAAATAGGCTTGTTCAAGCTGGAAGGAAAGCTTACAAATCATCTGGTCCAGTCTCCTCACTTCCCAGATGAGGGGACTGGGCCCCTCAGAATGTGAAATGGAATTTCCCCAGGTCATGGGTCTAGCTTATAGCAAGGACCTGGATCTAACTTGCCAGCTCTCTGCTTCCTTTTGACTTTGGAGAGGTTACTTAACCTCTCTGTGTTTTCTCAGCTAGGAAATCAGGATGTTGTGAGGATTACATAATATATATAAAAGGCTTACATGTATTAAGAGCTCAATAAATATTAATAACACAGAGCCTTTTGTGATAACACTGGTTTCCTTCCTAGCCTGAGAGAGTTCAGAAAAGAAAAATATATTAACCAGCATACTACTAATTAATAATGTATTAATCCAATCTATTAGTATATTGAAAACCAGCATACCTATTAGTAAAACATTAACATTTGGGGAATTTCCTATGTAGGTCTTTCCCCCCAAACCAGACTGTGCAGGTGTTCTAGTGAATGATTCACCAGCAGCAGTAGTTATTACATTCCTTTTTTTACACTTCAAACAACTCTTAGCTGAAGGAGGAGCCAAGAAATTTCCAGACATCTTTAGACTAGCACATGCTCTCTTAGGCCTTTTCTTGGACAATGTTTAAAAAGCCCTCCCACACTAGTTGGGGGGGGGGGAGGTCACATGCTCCTTTATGCTGACAGCGACTCTATCTGGGGCTACATCTTCCCACACGCTCTCTGTCATCAGTCATAAAGGTCATGGCTCAGGGCAAACCTGGTTTGTCCAGGACCAGGGAGGAGCTGAGTCAAGGGCTTACCAAGGCCAGGGGCCGGTCGGGGCCGGGTGCCGCCCCCTCCTCACTTAGCCCTCTCCCTACCCAACCGCAGATAATACCCATAATTAGTTCATCAGCTGGGAGCATGTGTGACTTAATTTGTGCTAGCGCTATACCCAAACCTTTACAAATGTTAAATAAATGTTCAATTCTTATAACTCAACCTCCTATAGATGAGGGAAACTGAGGCGGGCCTATCGAAACAAAGGGAGAGTAAAAAGGTAAACACATAGTGTGATGAATAAAATGATAATGGAAATGTATTTGTCAATACACACAAATGTTTATGTGTGTGGGTAGTCCGTACATAAATAGAGCAAAGATAACAGGTATGTGTGTATGTGTGTTTTACACCTGTCTGTATATTTAGGCAAGATAAAGCAAAGCAAGCAGGTACATAGGTATGTGTATTTTATCTGTGAGTGTGTGTCTGTATGGCTATTTATGCCCATGTTTTGGGGGGTGGTTAGAGGTGTGGCACCTCCCAGGGTAATGTGAACTCACTTACACAGTCTCCTGTAACACGGCTGAATAATTTCCATCTGTGGAAACGTTCCTATCCTATCAGCCTCTTTTCGAAACACTTCCACTCCCGTTCTGCGTCTCCTCGAAGTGCTGCAAAGCATATATTTAATTTTTAACATAAAAGAAATAAAGACTGTTGTGTGCACTGGGACCTTTTTGAAAGTTTTGTAGTACCTTTCGAGGAAACTGGAAATAACTCAACGGAATCGGGAATCCAGGATCTTAGAACAGTTAGACTAAAACCTGGCTGGTTGATAGTAAAACTGGCTAGTTGAAAATACTTGCTTACTAAGGCCTTCCGAGCAACTCAAATATTCGGGGGACAGTTTTCTTTGGTTCCCATCTTTGTGCCCTGAGATTGGGCTGTCAAAGCCTGTTTTGGATGTGGAGCCCTGAATTTCACAATATTTCTGAAGCAGGTGGGGGGTGAGGGGTTAAATTTTCCTAACTGGGGAGGCTTTGCTAGGGTTGTTCAGAAACTTTATTTTGCAAGGAACAGTCGCATCCTGCTTTTCCTCCTACTCCCTGGGCATTCCTGGTGTGTCCTCTGCTCTATGCTCTCCCTTGGATGCTGTCTCCCTTTCTTTTTTTGTGCTGGACACACCTGCCACCTGACTTTATCCACACCCCTCTTTAAAGATCACCTATGGGCTGTGGCTTACGGCCTGGGCTCTCTTCTGAGCTCTGATAGCTCAGCATCTTTGCAAACACTTCAGACTCAACGTGGGCAAAACTCCTCTCACCCACTCCTTACACCACACCTGGTTTTTCTTGTTGGTCTTCTTTCGTCTTGGTATCATCACCCAATCAGGCCAGAAAAGAGGAGTTCAATTTCCCTTTCCCATTCTCCCACATCCAACATCCAACCCCCCCATTCCCCACTCCCCCCCACTGCCCCGGCTCTCAGGCCTGCTTCCTTGGGGACGTTACTGTCTCCAGTCTTGCCCCTCTCAGATCACTTTTGCACACAGAAGTCATGCAAACCCTTCTAAAACTGAAATAGTGTTGTGTCATTCTGCTTAAAACTCTTCAGCACGATCTTCATGTTCTTAGATATGTGGTTTTGTCTTCCCTTTCTAATGTTTTCTGTTATTATAAACCCCCCTCCCCCCCGCAAAATCTAAAAACAGCAAAGAAACTCTGTAGCCATGCCACGGGGCCTTTGACCATGCTGTTCCCAATCTCTGGAATGCTCTCCAACTCTCTCCCTCCTCCCACAGTGCTGCTGTCTCTTGAGTGTCCACTCCAGACTCACTCACCCTTCCCTTCCCTCCTATAAACTCTTAGAAGGCAGGGACCATAACTTACTCATCTTTGCATCCCAAGCCCACAGGCTGCTGCACAGAACTGAATCGAATTGACTTGACTATTTTCCTGAGCCTGGAAAAGAAATAATGTGAGAAGCAGGAGGAAGAGGCGCACAGGGTTGCTGATTTTACACAATTAAAATGCTCTTGTGTAGAGCAGGGAAATGTACGTTCCTCACAGAAGAGTAGAAACCAAGGTAATAGGTAGACGACCAAGGAGATAAATTTGAAAACCATATAAAGGTATTTTAGCCATTACATCTGTCTGATAATGGCATGGATTGTCTTAAAAAGTAGTGGGTGCCCCCTACTGGAAATGTTCAAAAGTAGGACCTCCATTTCCATTGCTCAGGGACTGGCAGAGTGCTTGGAGCACATGGGCTCTGAAGTTCCAAGATTCTAGATGCAACTTAAAGAGAATTATTTTACGGTGACTCAGAATTTGCCCTCCAAGAAATTCCGGTTGTCTCACCAGCATATTTTCTGGTGAACAATGACTTGAAGAAATGCCTTTGAGGACCAGAGTAGCATTGGGGGTGGGTGAGCATCCTTTGGGAGAAATCTGGGATGTATAAATCCGGGAAGGCCCCAGGAGACAGTGACAAGGACATTCAGGATGGGCAAGTAGCCTGCCTGGGCTGTGACAAACCCAAGTCAGAGCATAGGTAGGCAAGGGCCTGACTTCGAGCAGTTCCCATAGGGGCTCTCCTGGGTCTGATCGTGTAAATGAGAGAGGGCTGTCATGGGAACAATGGCAGACGGGGATGGATCTAGGATGTGCAATATTAGGTAGCACTGGGACTCCAGATGATAGAATGACTGACAGAAACAAGGCAAGACCCCACTGTCAGGCAATGATATTGGGGGTCAGGCACAGCACCATGGTGGGGCGCTGACTGCTGGGGCTGGGAAGTAAGGGGAGGGCTTGTTCACAAGCATCTTTAATAATTACCAAATGCATTTAAACATCAAAGGGGGAAGTTGGTTTGGATGCTGAAGCACCAACCCGCTGGTCTGGACTGCTCCCTTCCCCCCAACCTTTCAGTGGAAGCGGGATTAGTTTCTTTACTAGGAAAGTTTGAGTGCCTTCTACCTGAGGCTAAGTGTCTGCACCTATGAGAGGGGAGAAATGTAGAGACATAAGAGTTACATCTTCACAGTTTAGAGATTAATCTCGTAGGTCATTAAGTTAATGAAGCCTCAGTTTGAGAAAGAGTTCCCTCTATTGGCTGATCTAAGCCAGAGTCTATTGTCTCAAGGTACATGAGTATAAGAAAATCATGGCTAGGTTTTATTTTGTTTTTCTGATTTGGGTAGAGGTTCTTGGATCCTTCTTTTTTTTCCCCCTCAATCAGCTTTATTGAGGTCTACTTTACCTAACACACACACACACATACCCCTACCTTTTTAACCACCCCACCCACATCACCCAATCAAGATACTGAACATTTCTATACCCTTAAAAATTTCCACTGTGTATTTTTTGCAGTCAGTCCCCACTCTGGATCCACCATGTCTCTAGGTAACCACAGATATGCTTTCTCTTGGTATAGATTGTAGTGCCTATTTTAGATTTTTTTTTTTTTTGGTCTTTTTAGGGCCGTACCCATGGCAGATGGAAATTCCCATGCTAGGGGTCAAATTGGAGCTGTATCTGCTGACCTAGGCCACAGCCACAGCAATGCAGGGTCATAGCTGCATCTGTGACCCACACCACAGCTCATGGCGATGCCAGATCCTTAACCCACTGAGCGAAGCCAAGGATTGAACTTGTGCCCTCCTGGATACTAGTTGATTTTGTTACTGCTGAGCCATGATGGGAACTCCTGTTTTAGAATTTTAAATAAATGGAATCACATAGTTTGTACTCTTGTGTCTAAATTCTATACTCAGGATAATGTTTTTGAAATTCATTCATGCTGTATATGTCAGTGGTTTCAGTCTTTCTATTGCTGAGTAGTATTCCATGGTATGAATGTATCAAAATTTGTTTACCCATTTGCTAGCTGAGGGACATTCAGATTGTTTCCCATTTGGGGTTATTATGAATAAAGTGCTATCAACATTTGTATACAAGTCTTTTTTGTGGACATGTTTTCATTTCTCTTGAATAAGTAGCCTGGAGTGGAATCAGTAGGTCATATGATAAGTGTATGTTTAACTTTATAAGAAATTGCCAAGCTACTTTCAATAGTAGTTGCACATCCCAACAGCAGTTTCTTCACATCCTTGCCAACACTTGATATTGTCAGTCTTTTAAACTTTAGCCGTTTTAGTGGATATATTGAATATGTGAAAATTGTTGCTAGATTTTTGTTTTGGTTTTGTTGTTCTAATGATGAAAAGTTCTTGAGGAATTTTTATTAAACTTTTTATTCTGAGATAATTGTAGATTCACAGTATGACCATCAATTCATGAGAATCTATGACTCCTTTACCTATTTTCTTAAAAAAAACTGTAGACAATATCACATCAATTGGAGCCTTTTAAAAATACACCTCTCAGGGAGTTTCCGTCGTGGCTCAGCGGGTTATGAACCTGACTAGTATCCATGAGGTTGCGGGTTCAATTCCTGGGCTCACTCAGTGGGTTAAGGATTTGGCATTACTGTGACCCCTAGCCTGGGAACTTCCATATGCCGCAAGTGCGGCCCTATAAAAGCAGCAAAACAAACCAAAACCCACCTCTCGAAGTTTAATAAGAAATAAACAGAAACCAGGCACCATCTGATCATGTCCTACACTTGATCGTCAATGAGACAGGCAGAGTATGGAGCATCAGAAGCTGTCCTAAGCATGATGCTGATGAATACTCCTGAGAATCACATCTCAGGGACTGAGAGAACCACTAATCTATTAATTCTGACAGTGCTAACTCTTAGTGCTTCCAGTCTGAACATGCAATATGTGGAACTTCAAAGCAAACATCTCTGATGAGAAAGCAAGACTCAGAGTGAAGGGCAAGGAGAGAGTCACAACTATGACACCAAATGTATTGACCTAGAGCTCTGCCCGTAGGACCTTCACTAAGTGTGTCTTTTCTTCTCACATAGACGTTTTCATCTTCTGACTTTGGCATTAATTGTGGATGGTCATTCTATTCAGAAATAATGAAATAACTCTGAACTTCAGATAGCTCCCAACCTCATTTGAGCTAATAGCTTCAAAATATTTGGCTAGATCCCAAGATAAGTAGTAAAATGAACTGGTTTGGGTTTCTGCTTTTCATGCTTCCCCTGCCCACACCTGGTGGAAGGATGGATGAGCAGTGAAATGGCTAAGATGCAGGGGGTAGATAGCGAAAGGCCCAGATAATCTTCAGACTGGATAATTAGCCCCTATGGACTCTAGAGTTGATGGTAATAAGAGAAAACAAATCCTTGCGATAAAGGTTATAGGATACTCCTAAGGAGGAGTAAAGACAGGGAAAGTTGAAGAATTAAATCTACTGTAATTATAATGTAATTAAAAAAACAAAAACAAAAACAAGAGGAGTTCCCGTCATGACTCAGCGGACACGAATCTGCTAGCATCTGTGAGGACGCAGATTCGCTCCCTGGCCTTGCTTGGTGAGTTAAGGATCCAGCATTGCGGTGAGCTGTGGTGTAGGTCACAAATGCAGCTCAGATCCCGTGTTGCTCTGTCTGTGGCGTAGGCCGGCAGCTGCAGCTCCGATTAGACCCCTAGCCTGGGAACCTCCATATGCTTCGATTGTGGCCCTAAAAAGACAAAACCCCCCTCCCCCAAAACAAACACAAAAAACAAAACAGTAAGAGAAGATCTAAATTTGCTTGATGAAAATGAATGTGGTGAATCTTTCCCCATTCCTTCTAGCATCTTCCTTAAGAAGATGACCATTTTAGTGCCCACACTACTGTGACAGGACAAACACTCTTCTGGAGGTCATTTTTGATACTACGGCAAAGTCAAGGTTGCCTGTTTTAAGTTCTTTCAACATCTTCTCTCCCGAGTTAAAATGGCTGCATCATCCCTTCCCCTCTCTCCTAGCTCCTGTCTCTGATGTGTCTCTCCATCTTCCCAGTGCGATATTTTTTCCCCCGTGCCCTGGGTCCCTCCTGCCTGGTCCAGAATCTCACCCCATAGAAACACCTGCTCTCTTTGTATTTTCCAGCTGTCCTTTCCTGGGACCTGCAGGCATGCTCAGATCTCTTCCATCCGTCAAGGTTCAGCCCTCAGAGCCACTCCCCTCTTACCTGCCACACCGCTTCTCCTTTCATTATTTAATGTTTCTAAAGAGCAGCCTATACCCTTCATTGACTTTCCTCATCATCTGCCTATGCTCTTGACCTTGGGCAAACTGCTGGTTGCTGCTCACCAACAGTTTCCTCCTGAACTCCAGGGCCCGTGGTCTTTTCTCCTGTATCATCATTCCTAGTCTCATTGGACACTATGGACGCATCCCTGCCACCTGTCTGCCTGTGCTTCCTGGGACCCTGAGTTGCCACTTCTTCTCTTGCTTCATTTCTAGGACATCTTTGCCACTTCCTCTGCCCTACAAATTTAGGCCTCGCTCACACCTCCTTCTGGGCCTTTTCCTCATCTTTCTCTGTGGTCTTTTCCCAGTAATCTTATCTGCTCCCTCCCTTTCAACTAGAGCCTCTAAGCAGATGTCTTTGAACTTTATTGGTTCTACCTTTCTAAGGACACTTTTTCTTACTCCACTTGACACTCTATGTACCTGTCTAAATTGGAGGGTCATGTCAGGCTGAGATCGTGCTTTTGATTCACCTTTGTGTCCCCTGGCCTGAGGTCCTGAATATGGTAGAGGCTCAGGTGCCATCTGTTGAATAGCATTATCTGGCCCATTGGAAGTTAGGAGCCCTCATTTTGAAGGTCTATTGACATTATGGTAAAGGGAGACCTATTAAACCCATAATCCCTCCCTTCCAAGATACCATCCCAAGAAACACTCCTGCTCCAGGACGCTTGGTAGTCTTCCCACAACGGTTCTCATAAATGACAGGGAAGCTTTCAAGAGGCAAGTCCTGGGGGTAATTGAGTCAAGATTGGCATCTCCTACCCTGTTCTGAGCCGACTAAAGGCGGGCATGGCAGCATATGCCTCTTCCAAGTGGCATCTCATTTCTCAGAGGTGACTTTATATTGCTTTACAAAGGCTGGCACACTGATGTGGGAGCGCCTACTGGGAGTTGCACCTGAGGCTCGTGCCCGACTGCAGCAGACAGCTGATGGTTAAGGCGAATTTTAGTCAGTTGTGTTCTGCTTGGAAACTGGAAACTACTGCAGAAGGACAAATGCAAATGAGATTCCCTTTCAGGGCACAAGCTTGTCAGGAGAAAGAGCTGCCACGAAACCTGAGTCTCTCGGGTTTGTCTTAATCTATTGTTTTGGGGAAAACTTAAGGGCCCTTTTCCAAAGGGCTTTTGGAGGAGGACCGAGGCAGCCGTGGTGCCCTGGGAAGAATGCGGGCTTTGGGGTGCGGTGTAGCCTTGTTCTAACAAGCAAAGGCCTGTCCACCTGGACAGATGCTTGTTCTGCCACTTAGGGGCTGGGTAACCTGGGGCAAGTTACCTTGAATCTTTGAACCTCAGTTTTCTCATTTGCAAACTATACGTACTAATACTTAATTGTTAGGTTTTAAAAAAAACCTTAGCCTAGCACTTGCCATATAAGCCATCAATCAATGTTAGCAATTTCTTCATTATTATTACTTAATAATTGTGAGACTTTGGGCAAGTTCCTTAATCTCATGGTATCCTTCTCCATCTCTTGTGGTGGTTGCAAGGATTCAATGAAAAGAGATAGGTGAGATGTTTGGTCACTACAGGATGGGCACTTGGCAGGTGATGGCTATTGTTATGAAAAAGATGATTCTAACAAGCCGGATATGTGCAAGCCTGTGTCACTTACCTTAAGACAGTGGGTACCTGCTGGTTAGGCTTCTTTAGGGGGACAAATTGCCTCCCAAAGAGAAGAGAAGGCAAAGTCATTGTCAGGTTTAAGAGAAAAGGTTTTCGGAGTTCCCATCATGACTCAGTGGTTAATGAACCCGACTAGTATCCATGAGGATGCAGGTTCGATCCCTGGCCTCACTCAGTGGGTTAAGGATCTGGCATTGCCTTGAGCTGTGGTGTAGGTCACAGACACAGTTTGGATCCTGCGTTTCTGGGCTGTGGTATAGGCCAGCAGCTACAGCTCCAATTCAACCCCTAGCCTGGGTACCTCCATATGCCGCAGGTATGGCCCTAAAGAGACAAAAGACAAAAAAAAAAAAAAAAGGGGGGAGAGAGAGAAAAGGTTTTCAGGTCAGATGGATCTGGCTTCAGCTAATGACTTGACCTCTCTTACCTAAACTAGGTTTCATTCTCTGAAAAATGGGGCTGGTGATAAAATAATTGCATTTACTAGAGTTGGGGTAAGAGTTATGTAGACTGGCATAAGTAGGGTGCTGAGTAGAGGACTCTGACTCACTGCCCATCCCTAAAGAATATGGCTGCGGTTACTGGGGATGTGGAGGTCCTCGGGGAAGGGCTGAAGGCAGAGAGGAAGCAGAGGGGAGTCTCACCAGAGAGGGAGGAGAGAGAAGCTGGTTAACAGCACCTAAAGGAGATCCCGACTTGGAAGAGACAGACCTGAGTGTGAGCTGAGACTGCCTTTTACTCTCGTTGTGTCCCCTGCTTGTGTCTCCCGCGGTGCCACGTGAAATGTCTTATACATGGAAAGTCAACAGATAGTTGTGGAACTAGAGGTTCACCAGTGAGAATTTAGTTATTTAGAAGTTACCCCAGTGAGAGTATTTGTATTTGATGACTGCTTCAAGGTTCTGGAATTCCAGCTTGTGGGGGCTGGGGAGGTGTCTTCTAAAAACTCTGTGTCGGGGTCCAGGGTGGGGTACACTGGAATGACAGCCATTCTTTCCCATCTGTTACTGTGGAGTCAGAGGATCTGAGAAAGCCCCATGGGAGTGCTTGGATTCTTCCCCAAAGAGGGGGGCATGAACCCAGGAGTGGGGCTGCTGTGAGAGCCACAGTCAACCTCACCCAGAGTTCATGGGCAAGGCGTCCCCGAGACCCAGCAGATTGTGCCCCCCAAGGAGGAAGGCAGTGCAGAAAGAGAAGAGTCAGTCTTACTCGTGCTGCGCGGGTGAGGCCGCTTCCCTGCAGGCAGGCCGGCTGCAAGGAAAGCTTGCGACCCCAGGACGAGGAGGCCTGCATCATCTGTTCATTGGCCAAATTGCCATGGGAAGGAAGGGCTGTTTGTTTTCCTCCCAGAACAGGAATTCTCAGAAAATCGATTCTCCCTCATTGACAATGCATGCTAAGTGATTGAAAGGCCATTAAACCCCATTAATGGGATGCTCTTTAAATAAAATAAGTCCCTAAAAGGGATCTTAGACTTGGCAAAGTCAGTAGAGCTGACAGTGTGCTGGGCCAGCCCAGGGACCATAAATACAACAGAACAAACATTAGGGGCTGCGGGGGGGTGGAGGCAAACAGAGGATAGGGAGTCGGGAACCATGAATAGCTTGGTGCATAAAGGACAAATGTTGCCAGACAAGCTTAATGGCTTTTATTTTATTTTTGACAGGATTTACACAACGCGTAGATGAGGGAAGTTTGCATCTTGATTTCAGTTAAACATTTGGCACTGCCTCCCACCAAATTTCATGCACAAAATTAATTCAAATTGTCTTGGATGGAAGCATGGTCACATGGGTTGAAAATTGGCTGGCACTCCGTGAACAGCAGGGAGAGGAGGGCGGCCCCCTGTGGCCAGCTGGGTGCTGAGGCCTCCTTCTAATGCCTATTAGGAACAGGGGCTCCCTTTCTCCAGCTTCACCAATAATAATAATAATAATAATAATAATAATAATACATTGACTAACACTAATTGTTCACAAAGATGTTCCAGACACTTTATCTTATTGAGACCCTTTGTTCTTTTAGCCCCTGATGTTTCTCTCTTCACTCCGCATCTTCCCTTTCAAGCAGTTAGTGGGCTGTGTTGATTGCCTCAGGGGAAAAATGTGGTTAGCTTGCAGAGGATGCATAGTAAAGAGAAAATGTTTGGGAAAAGCAAGAGGAGAGCGGAGCTTCTGTCCTCTCTCGAGATACCAATTCCCCTGAGAGGTGATGTGTGTGAGCGGAGAGGCTGATGGGTCCAAGTGCCGCCCTTGGACCCACATCCAGTTTCCAGGGCAGAGCTGCAATAGTCACAAAGCTGTTTTGTATTTTAGTGCCACTGTAAATGCATTCATTCATTCATTACGCATTCACTCATTCTTTCATTTATTCAATGAATGTGTGTGTTGGGAGCCCAGTGTGTGTCAGGTTTCGGGTGGACCAGCCCGAGTCTCTGAGTCAGGCCCAGTCTCTGCTCTCCCAGGGCTGCTGAGGACACCTGCGCACCTGCATACAGGTGCACATGCCACACACACACACACACACACACACACACACACACACACAGAGGCAGTTACTTTCAGGGGCTGTCTTTATTTTTCAAATGTCCTGAACATGTTCCCTGATTTGATCCATCTTCAGTAGCATTGAACTTAATTTTTTTAGTTTAACCAATTCAAACCCCAATATTTGACTTTTTTAAAAAAACCAATGAGCTAGATCAACATATATTTGGGCAATTGAGTTTTACAAAGGTATTGAAGCAGTTCAATTGGAAAAGGATAGTTTTTTCAATAAATGATGCTGAAACAAATGGATATTTATGTGGAAAAAAAACCAAATCTTGACCTTTATACCACATTATACACGAGTGTTAATTGAAACGGCTCATAGACTTCAATGTAAAATAAAAGATAATGTTTTTGTGGTTTTTATAAAGTTGTCCCAGGACACAAAAAGCAATAATCATTTAAAAAGAGATAAATTTGACTTGTTTAAAATAAAACATTCCGATTCTTTGAAAGATACCCTAAGAGATTGGATAAGCAAGCCAGATATATGTTCACAAAACATATATATTACCAAGCCCTGTCCCTGTATCAGTATGTAAAGACTTCTTACAATTCAGTAATAAGAAAAACAACTCTGTTTTTTCAATGGGCAAAAAATATGTACAGAAATTTCACAAGAGAAAATATATAAATGGCACAAAAGCACAAGAAAAACTGTTTGATGAGGAAAATGGAAATGAAAACCACAATGAGATGTTACTACACACCCATGAGAACAGCTAACACTTAAAAGGACTGACAATGCCAAGTAATGGTGAATATATGGAGCAACTGGAATTCTCCTACACTGTTATTTATGGGAACGTCAAATGGCCTGCCTGCTTTGAAAACAGTTTTGCAATTTCTTATAAAGTTAATTATGCCATTAATATTTCCAGTTAAAAACTGGAAAGCATCTAAATGGCCATCAACTGTTGGGAGGATGAGCAAATTATAGCCTCTCCATAACATATGCATAAAATGGAATGCTGCTCAGCAATGACAAGAAAAGAGCTACTGATGCACAGAACTGCGTGGATAAATCTCAGATACATTGCGCTGAGAGAAAGGAGCCAGAAACCAAAGTCTACATAATGTATGATTTCATTTCTCCTTAATCACAGAAAAAGCAAAACTAATCTATAGTGACAGGGAGCCGAGCAGTGGTTTCTTAGGGCTAGGGTGGGAGATGCTGCAACAGTGCAGAAGAAAACTTTTTGGGGTGTTAGAAATAGCCTATTTCTTAATTGGGGTGATTGTTGCATGATAGGTGTATACATTTTTTCCAAACTCATTGGACTGTATCCTTAAAGTGGAAGAATTCTATGATATGTAATTGTACATCAATAACATTGATTTCAAATGAAAAATGAAACAAGTAAAACTAACACAAGCATTTGAATGAGTAGTAACATTTGTTTTCACTAAGGGTTCAAAATATACAAACAAATTTCTCAGCCAAATTTTCTCATACAATAAAACAGAGAAATATCACAGGTAAGAAAAACTCCATGTCCTGATCACATTTTTACTGAAATTTCACATTTTCTGGAAAACAGCGATGCAGTCATCACAAAAGTTGGAAAGAATAGGAGAGGAAAAGCTCCCTTACATCCTTGAAGGAATGGTTCGATCCCTACTTAATGAGTCGTCCCCCCCCCCTCGCCTCAGATGCTCAGGGGAAATAGGAAACCGGTCATTTATCTACGTAGCACCACACATTCATAAATACTAAATTTGCTTCCTCCCCTCTCCTTCTAGGATTTTCACAGTTTTGTAGAATGTGGAACAGTTTGGCCTCCCGCTAGAGCCAGAAGAAGTGAAAAGGAATTTCCGTACTGGCTTAAGAGATGTATCTGATGCAAAAACACCTTTCTTTTACTGTCTGGTGAAATGGCAAAGAGTTAAGAAGTAAATATATTGTATAATGCTTGGAGCATTATATTTCATTGACAAATAGTGAGTGGTGTGTAACACAGGCTGCGGACATCTGTTATGAAGAAGGCTCTGGAAAAGCTCTGGGGCACATTGACCTCTTGCCAAAAGCTCGATTAAAAATGTCTTAGCGCTGTGGGCTGGATGCCCGCGGCGTGCTATGGAACAACACACATGTACAACAAAACTGCAGGGAGGGCTTCCTGGAGGAGGAGCCCTAGTGGTTCTGAAGGAAAAATAATTCGTTGTGAAACTAAGCTAAGTCACTGTTTTGGAATTGGGTCTTTGGCAGGAGTAAATTTTTTGGTTTTCTTTTCAAAGCAAACAACCTCTTGCATGACCCATGCTTTAGAACTCCAAACTGTGTGTCTCCTTGGTATCTGAGCTTGTAAAACAACAGCTTTGATCCTTCCTTTGCAAGTTCCTTGAACAAAGGGTTCCCCTCCCTTCACCTGGGCTCTCACCTGGAGCCAGGGGAGCAGCATTCATTGGTGATTTGCATGTGTTTCTGGATGAAGGCCCCCGAGGATCAGTATTTGCCTTCTTTCCTGCCTGTTTGGAGGTGGCAAACAGACCCAGCTGGTGCCTGGATGATAGAATAATAACATTGCCATACATAGCTGCTTATTAATGTGTTGGGGAGGGGTGTTGTGTGGTGGTAGGTAAGGATTTTTGCATCTTTGCAGTGGACATCAGCTCCTGAGTGAATACAGGGAAGGGATTTTTCTCCCATGTAACAATGAGTCAGAGAAGCCTCAAAGACATTCAAGGTCACCTTCGGTGGCTACCACTTGGGAAAGCAGGTCTTCTCTCTGGGATTACATCGGCTTTGGTTTTCTTCCTTACTGTTTTCAAAAGAGAGACAGTCTCCAAAGATCTCTCCTTGATCTCTGTCTGCTCTTGATGCTGGGCAATCCCATCGACCCGAGGGCTTCATCTTTCACCTTTGTCCAGAAGGGCTTGGGGAGGGGAAGGGCATTCCGGGTAGAAGGAATATTATGAACAAAGACATCACATTGCCTTGGGAAATTACAAATATATTGGCTTGACGTATAATCTTAACAGCAAACTCCCCTATAGCTCTTACTCTGTGCAAGATACTGCCCAAGCCTTGTTTATACTCCTACCTATCCTTCAAAGCCCAGCCCAAAGGATGCTTCCTCTATGAAAACTTTCCTGATCACTTTTCTTGGAAACAACCTCACTTTCTTTCTTTTTTTTTGTCTTTTTGTCTTTTTAGGGCCGCACCCACAGCATATGGAGGTTCCCAGGATAGGGGTCGAGTTGGAGCTGTAGCCACTGGCCTATACCACAGCCATGCATGAGGATCCAAGCCTCATCTGTGACCTACACCACAGCTCATGGCAACGCCAGATCCTTAACCCACTGAGCAAGGCCAAGGATCGAACACGCGTCCTCATGGATACTAGTTGTGTTCGTTAACCACTGAGCCACAGGAACTCCGGAAGCAACCTCACTTTCCTCTGGACTTTCGAAGCTATTGACCTATGACATTTATTTCTTTATCTTGTAATGTAGTTAATAACGTATCTTTGCTCTCCTGAATTTGGCTACAAGCCCTGAGGGCCTGGATACAGGTAGATGCACGTTTCACCCCTTCCCTCATATGCTCAGTAATGTACACATGTTTGCATATTTGCTACTAAAAACATTTTTGTTCTGTCATTGAATGCATAAAAGAGTGAGTGATCTTTTCAGGGGCTCTTGTGGTAACTGCATCACAGGGAAGTGATTCCAGGATCTCTGAGGTCCACCGATATTCAAATCCTTGATATAAAATGGCATATAGCGATTGCATATAACCCATGCCCATCCTCCAGGATACTTTAAATCATCTCCAGATTACTTATAATATCCAATACAGTGTAAGTGCTATGTAAAAAGTTACCAAAGCAGGGCAAATTCAAATTTTGCTTTTTGCAGCTTCCCAGCCTTTTTCCCCACTCCTTGGCTGTTTTAGTCTGCCGGTGCCGAAGCCACAGATATGGAGAGCTGACCACGCGAACACTCTTTGCTTCTCAAAACCACCAGTAGAGGTTTAACATTCAAATCCCTTTCCCGAAGTGCAGAACTTCTTTTTCGAGGACAGGGTGTTCTTTGCACTTTAAAAAAACCGGCCCAGGTTAACCTTGTACATCACAGTTTCCGTTGTTCTTCACCATCCTCAATCCACCTTCCTTCTAGAAGTTCATCCCTGAGAAAGTTCTTTCTGGGATTGTCCTGTCTTTCTATCTGCAGGCTTCCACATTCCCCCTTGATTCGAGGGTGACAGTGCCTTGGAAGCACCTCACCCCGGCCCACGAACTCCCTGAGTTTTGCCCGGAGGACGTCCAGAGAGTCATACTGGTGGAGCCGCGTCTCTCTCCTCTCTCCTCCTGTTCAGGACCCGGAACCTCCTTCCCCTGAGTGCCCCGGGCCTCCCTGCACCTGTCCCATCTCCTCGACCTCACCTTCCCCACGGCTCCCCAAGAGTCTCCCGCCAGCTGGGTGACCCAGACGTCATGTCCATTTCCAGATCTCACTGTTTTCTCCCAGGAAAAGCTTTAGTGTCTCTAAACTCACCTTTATTTATTTTATTTTCTTGGCCTATGCTTGAGTAACCATAGGGTTTTGGCCCTTCCGTATATGATAGAAGCACTTGGCTTACATGTCTCACATAAAGGAGAGTCGTCTTGCTCCGTTCTCCTCCATGTCTTCTTCTATTTTCTCTCACCCCCGCCTGGGAACGACTCCCTGAAGCTCCCTCAGATAAATCAGAGCCTGTTTTTTCACTTCATGGACATCCGTATTAATTGAGCACACGTTATGTGCCAGGCGTTGGGAATAGTTTGGTGGGAGATGCGAGGGGAGAACTCTGTGCGTGCAGCGCCCTGGGAGCAGGAGCAGGGGAAGAAGTGTGTGGGGGGCAGATTTCATCCAGGAACTGATGCCGGAGTTCAGTCTCAGAAGCTGGTGATCACAGGTACATGGCATGGGATGGCAGAAGGCGGGGTGGACGGTGGGCAAGAGGATGGAACATTCCAGGAGAGTGGAGAGAATAGGAGACTGGTCTCATCTATGAAGCCCTTTCTCTCTCTCGTGGCGTTCCTGCTCTATTGCCTCGGGTGTTTCACTTAAGGGGCATCTGGTCTCCCCTGCTCTATTTTAAGTTTAGGAACAAAGATGCTGCCATTTCCTTGGCATCTCATGAAATTCGTGGAAGGAGCAGTTGCCATTAAGAAGAGCAGATGCTGGGTGGGTGCTGGAGGAGTGAGGGCAAGGTCTGCAGGGCAGGCTCCTTTAATTAGAATCGAGGGCTTGGTCCTCCTGTGTAAAGACAGCTCCACTCGTGCCTTGAAATGAAGCAGGAACAGACGATCAACGGCCTCTCGCTTTGGCCTGGGTGTGGTAACATCCAGGCTGTTAATATGCTGTTGGGCCCTTTCCACAGACATTTGTTTCCTGAAGCTGTGCTGCAGCTTTTCCGAGGTCTTTGGCTTCCTCTACAGTCGTTTGCACACCCTCGGGGAGGACAGGCTCTCTCTTTCTCTCTGTTTATGAACAAGGTAATGTGTGTCAAATTGCCTTGGCTTAACCAGGCAATTGTGCACCTTTAAAAGGTGCGGGGAAATGTTTCTCTGCGGTCAGATTGGCCCATTATGCACATCTGTTCTCTTGACCAAACTCCAGCAATCTGCCCTCGCTTAGCTGCAAACTCCACAACCTGCTCCTGGCCGGCGGCCCAGGCCCAGCAGGAGAGTGTCCCTGCGGCCAGCCGGCCGGGTTGGGTTTCTGGCCGTCCAGAGGCACTGGAGGGTGGCAGTCAAGAGAGTCAAAATTCACGGGTCCCTGCAGCTTCAGGACATCCCCAGGAAATCTACGGAGATCTCAGGGTGGGCCCAGAGGAAAGGAGGGGGGCAGGGAAGAGGCTTGGCTTTGGAGAAAAGGCCTGTGCCCTGCCTTGTGAAGTTTGCGTGGAAGCTGGAATCAGTATCTGCATGGTTTTCCCATTTAGAAGATGACCTGTGAGGGGGTTAATTTGATGCAAAGCCAGACATATTTTTGTCTTTTCCCACACTCTGGCTTTCCCCCAGATTCTCTGCATGGGCCCATGAATAACACACAGTCATGAGGGGAACAGTGCAGAATTAAGCCCAGTTGCCTTCGTGGGGGATTTCATTTCCAAACACCTCCAAAGAGACCAGTGCCGCAAGACTTGTCCCACCCCCATGACTTCCACGCCTTTCCCAGCAGCCCTCACTGCTCTCCCCTGGATGCCACCTGCTCTCCTCACCTCTGCTCTTCCCCACCACAGTCTATTCTCAGCATAGGTGCCAGCATTTGTCACTTAAAATAGGGCAACTTGGGAATATAGTGAATGTTTTATAATAACGATAAATGGAGTGTAACCCTTAAGAATCGTGAATCACTGGAGTTCCCGTCGTCTCAGTGGTTAACAAATCCGACTAGGAACCATGAGGTTGCGGGTTCGATCCATGGCCTTGCTCAGTGGGTTAAGGATCCAGCGTTGCTGTGACCTGTGGTGTAGGTTGCAGACATGGCTTGGATCCCGAGTTGCAGTGGCTCTGGTGTAGGCTGGTGGCTACAACTCTGATTCGACCCCTAGCCTGGGAATCTCCATATGCCACGGGAGCAGCCCTAAAAAAGGCAAAAAGACAAAAAAAAAAGAATTGTGAATCACTATAATGAAGAGCTGTAGTTTATATACTCTTATACATTAACTATAGACAATAAAAAATAAATATGTAAATAAATAAATGAAGCAGCTTGTGACACATCTGCTCAAAACTCTCCGAGGGCTTCTTACCTGATGCAGAAGAAAAGTCAAGACCCTCCTACTGGCCATGGGGGCCTCAGCCACCCCTCCCCTGTTACCTCTCGGAGCACAATTCCTCCTCTCTCCATAGCTCTCTCTGCTCCAGCCACACGGACACACGTCTGTTCATTTTGTTGGATACCTTTTCCCAGATGTCTTTGGGTCTCTGCTCAGCTGGCTCCATGGGTCACTCCCTCACCGTCATCCGGGCTTTGCTCCAACGCTGCCTCTTTCACCAGGCCCTCTCGTCGACCCCATTTGAGATTGCTCTTGTGGCCATTTCCTCTCCCGCTTCCCTGCTCCAGTTTTTCCAGGATACTTAGCACCCTCTAACATATTTTAGATGCTACTGTTTGATTTTCTGTTTATCTCCAACTTGAGCTTCGTCTGCTCTTAATCATTGCTGCATCCCCAGTGCCCAGAACAATGCTGGGCACGTAGTTGATGAAAACTGGTGGGTTGAGTAAACGGCTGATGAAGTTGAATCAGCGTGAGCAGGAGAGGTAGGATAAAAAAAACTCCTAAAAATCTGAAAAGGTGCAAACAAAGAAGGCTTCTGAGAACAAAAGAGCATCCTGAGCTCACTCTTAGGTTGTGAGCTATGAGCGCAGGACATAGTGTAGGAGAGGATTGCTTGGAGATGTAACAGCACTAAATCCAACATCCGGGGTGAAGAAGACACAGACTGCTCAGCTGACAAAGGGAAACCCTTGTGAGATGCAGGCATGAGTCCCGAAAAGGAGAAAGGAAGAGCTAAACATGAACATTCATCTGCTTTTTCATTGAGCAAATACTCAGTGATTATCTCTTCTGTGCCAGTCATTCTGAGGAGCTATGGATGACCCCAAGCAAAATCAGGCACCTCCCTCTGGCTGTACACATACGCTCACTTTCAGGGGCATAAGGCAAGCACACATTTGCCAAAACCCCAAAGAATATGACAGATGGCCAGAGGTCTGGGAGAACTCTGGGAGAAGCTGGCACTGGCCCTGGGCCTTGAAGGCTGTGTGTGACTTAGGGATCGGTGTGGGAGGCAGGCGTTCTGAGCCGAGGGAGGAAATCACGGGGTAAAGGGATCGGTGCCCAAGGAGGGGAACCCCATTCACACAGCCAACCGGCTCTGTTTCTCAGAGAAAAGTCATTTTCAGAGTTGCCACTGAAGAGGAGGTGATCTAGAATAGGTTCAGCATCCCCCACCCCCCCAGGCTCTCATCCCATTGTTTCAAAGTGTGGTCCCTGGACCGGCAGTGTCAGCATTGCTTAGGTTAGAAATGCACCTTCTCAGGGGCGGCCCTGGACCACAGATTTCAGAAACTCTGGGGTGGGGCCCAGCAGTCCGTTTTAACAAGAACTCCAGTGATTCAGAGAACTGCTACTGGAGTTCCCATTGTGGCATCCATGAGGATATGTGTTCAATCCCCGGCCTCACTCAGTGGGTTAAGTATCCGATGTTGCCATGAGCTGCGGTGTAAGGCCACAGATGTGGCTCGGATCTGGCATTGCTGTGGCTGTGGTGTATGCTGGCAGCTACAGCTCCGATTGGACCCCTAGCCTGGGAACTTCCATATGCTGCAGGTGCAGCAAAAACAAACAAACAAAAAAAGCAGACAACTGCTACTGTAGAATGTGCCCCATTTAGTCCCCAGTCAGCAGTCCCAGTAAAGAGGCCTGGTCCGCAGTAGGAAATGCCGGGACCATGCTTTGGGGCCCATCACCACCCTGGCCTATGCCAGAATAAAACGGGTCCAGGTGGTAGGCTGAGGAGCTGGGCAGTGGCCCGGACCGTCCCTCTGCCTTCCCGCTTTGGGCACACCGTGGACACGTGAGGTGTCCCCAGCACCCCACTCTGTTTAGCAGTGTCTCTTGCTGCAGCACAGAATTAGAGGTGACTCTTGTAACTCCCTGTTAAGCATCACATCCTTCAGCTATCTTTGTTGAAGGTGTCATTGTCTCACTAAGGGCTTGTCATCTCGTCACCACTCCTGAGGGCTTCCTGGCATCAAGGCATAGAAGGCCATGGGAGCCATCGGCTGTGTTGGGTGCTGAGCGCTGAGGGCCGCTTATCAGACCCCTTCCCTCCGATGACAGAGGGTGACCCAGCAGCGATGGAGACGGCGCAGACCTGGAGGGTCTGGGGAGGAGGAGGCTGGGAGGGAGGCAGATCTCCCGATGACGAGAGCATGGGCTTCGAAGGAGGCAAAACTTGCATTTGAATCCTAACTTAACCACTGGCTCGCTTATTGATCTTGGACAAGTTATCTCCTCTTCTGGCCCCGTTTCCTCATTAGTAAAGTAGGTATAATCCCAAGTCCCACATGTGGCTGTCCTAACAAAGGGAACTAAAGATTGCGAAGTCTCTAGCACAGGAGCTGAGCTACACGAAGGGCTTAATTTTGGGCAGCTGCCGTAGTGAGCAATGTGGAAGGGGAGGTGGAGAGACGTCGAGACCCGCGGTCCCGTCGTTCTGAGTTTTGCCTGGGCTCGGCTGAGTGAGATCTTTGCCTCTCCCGTCCCTGCTCTTGGACCTGCTTCCAGACAGTATGCTGTTATGCAGCGAACTGGCGGAACCGTGGGTGACATCACATCAAACCAAGGATCAGAAGGCTGCTTCGCGCATGACGATAGTGTTTAAAACCCCCAAGGGAAACCTGAACACGATGTTGTGGAAAATAATATACATATGATCACATATGACATACATAACTTTACATAGGATGAAATTACTTTTTAAAAAAAATCAAAGCAATGATAAGCACAATTCGGGATCGGAAGGGGAAGCAGATCACAGGTGCGGGGGACAAAACGGGTCATATTCTTCAAGAGTCGAATGGTAGATTCACCAGTATACAATTCATTTTATCGTTTTGCTCCATAATTTATGTCGCATGCATCACATGGATTCTTGTGAATGTATCAAGCATTGCATAAAAGTATTTTTGAGCCTGGGTTTCAAAACAGACAGGCAGGGGTGTGAATCCCGTTTTTCATGGAATCTTGGATGTGCTACGTTACTTCTCAAACCTGTAATAGTTCTAGCTATCATTTTTTTGGAGAGCTTTTTTGTGTGCTAAGTACTTTTCATCCATTGCCTCATTTAATCCCTGCAAAAGCTCTCAGATGTGGACAGCACTGTTCCCATTTGACAAATGGTGAACTGAGGCTGTGTGAGGCCTAGCAAGCTCACCTGACGCTCAGCTGAGTGAATGGCGGGGCGAGGATTCCAAGACAGCCGTCTCTGGCCAGATACGGTGACCCTTTCGCGGCATTGTGGGTGCTGTGCTTGTAGCTTTTACCCTGGACCAGCCTCCTGCTGGTGTTTTGGTGTCTGTGGACTTCTGGGACTGGGGCCTTGGGTGTAGACAGGTAAGTAAACAAGGAATCTTCATTCCTCGGGGTGGTAGTTCTGGAGAATGTGCCAATCTTTGCTTTTCCACACTTGAGGGAAGGCTGTGCTTTCCTGCTTTCTTGCCATCGTGGTGTGAATGCCTGTGTGGAGTCAGTGCGGGCTGAGACGGGCACCCAAATGGGCTGGTAGGTAACTAGGCAAGTAGCCAGAGGACCAGCTACTACAGGCGCTTTGAGCCTTTAACTATAGCAGCTTAATTGGCTTCTTTCTCATTCAAAATATGGGGACAGACTTAATACCCCCGTGGACCTCTTATCTGGTCAATAAAATCTCTCCATCTGTCTCCAGCAACTGATCCCTCCAGCTTCTGATTGAGAGCTTTTCCTGAACCAGGAGAGAGCTGGGGTGCGGGTAGGTTAAATTTGGGAAATCTCTGCCAGCTTCAGGGCTTCAGTGGAGTCTTTTCTGGAATTCAACGACTTTGGCTTTTTTTTTTTTTTTTTTTTTTTAATGACTAACTCTGAGATTAGCTTCCTTTCAATTGATTAATCTCTTATCTTGGCAATTGTATGTATTTAGAAAGTAGGTAGGTTTTGGTTCTCTTAAAATTGAACTATTTTGTCATCAGTGGTTAAGAGCGAAACCCGAGAGATCGTTGTGAGCAAAGCAAAGCAAAGCAAAGGTGTTTTGCCTTTTCTTAGATGTGCGCCCTTGGCTTATTATTCTCACATCAATTGTAGTTGAATCAGGGCAACTGGCTTGTTTATTTTAGATAATTTATAGCCAATTTTCCTATTGCCTTAGAGAGGTAAGAGAAACCACCATTTACAGAATTCTGGCTATGTTCTAGGCTCTTTAAATAATAATCCCTATTTCACAGATAGTAAACCCTGCTGAGAATGGGTCTTCTTCAAGTTTATAGTTAGTGGAGGAGCTGGAATTTGAAGTCAGGGCTGCTGGCCTGAAGCCTTCCATGCTTCTCCCCAGTCCTCCCAATTTGCACCAAGCTAAGCAAATAAAGAGCGCTGGGGCAGCAGCTCTCAAACACAGCATGGTGACCGCATGGCCCTATTGGTTGGAAGGTTGACTGCAGGTGGTTTTTGTTCCTACTTCATGTCGTGCATAATATGCTTTTTCCTATAGAGTAAGTTGATTTCACGCATATCTCCGGGTACCTTGATGCCTTTTTGGTGGGCGGTAATTGTTAAGACTTGACTATTACCCTCTCCACATTATAAATTCCTCATTGATAAAATTAGGATAAGAGTAATATCTACCTCTTAGCTGTGATGAGTTATGGAAGGTACCACCAGAATGTTTGGGTGCAGAATAAGGTGCAATACCTGTTAGCTGTCATTGTGGCTGGCCCCTAAGTGACACACCTTTGACAACAGTCAAAACCAGTTAATGTAATAACCGGTCTATAAACTTTGAAATGAACAAGAGGGTATATCATCCTGAGTGTGTGTCACAATATATTATTCATAAATCATGACTAGAAGGTACTCTTCCTCTTTGGAAAGTGACTACTGGCACTGGATTTTGTGATTTTTGTTTGTTTTGCCTTATAGAGTGTCTGACTTGGGGGAAGTACATTTTAAGCTCATTCTTCTTTGCAATGCCTCTTTCATTGTCTTGCCTGATGCCAAATCTATGTGCAGCATTAGATGCGTTCATTCATTTGTTCAACGAATATTGAGCCCCTGCTTCATCTCCCTATGAGTCCTTCCAACCTGAATCCCCCAGGTTCCTTGCTTAGGAGGCCAGGTTTTGTGCGGGCAGACATCTGCTTTCAGCAGGAGTCTACCACTTTATATCATGTTTGGGAAATACGTTGGAGCTCAGAGAGGAAGCGGCTCTCTGTGTCTGGAGGGGAGGGGCAGCGCCACGGAGACTGCTCTTGGAGGAAGCACAGGGAGCAGAATGGGAGGCAAGTGACATTCTTCGTCCTAAGACTGTTCGTAGTGTGACAGGGCCCAAAGCAGGTTACATGGTGGGAGGCAGAAGACAAGCCAGAGTCCAGATTATGAAGGAATTTTCCAGGCTATACCAGGGATCTGGGGCTTTATGTGTGTGCACTAAGAAAACTTAATACCAGTTTAATGGAGTAATAGAGCCTTGGATTTCCATTGTAGAAGGAATGGGGCTGAAACTAGAGGCAGGGACACCAGTTAATAATAATAGCTTGTGTTTTAACTCACCTGGTTCTCGAAGTACCCTATGAAGTGGGCACTACTATTACCATTTTACTGATGAAGAAACTAAAATAAAAGAAGAAACTACCCCAAGGTCACACAGCTACTAAGAGGGGCCTCTTGGATTTGAACCCTTTAACATGATTCCAGAGTCTGGAGATGCAAACATTAGGCAATGGAATCTTTCTAGAAATCCACACTACCTAAGAAACTATAATAATTGTCCTCATGAAGACTGGTGCCTACCCAGACCAGCTGGGTGGCACTCAGGCTGCAGGATGGGGGACAGTTGTCCTCTGGAGCAGAGATTGCTATACGCCGCTCAATATCCATTCCCTCTCTTAGAACTTCCAGGTTTTATTGGAGCATCTGACTGCCTGGAACATAGACCCTCTTTCCCAGCTATTCTTGCACTAGGTGCGGCCATGAGACAAAGTTCTGGCAAATGACATATAACAGCTTCTAGAAATCCTTCTAATGAGCAGCACATGCCTCTTGCCCCCTTCTTCCTTATCACTTTCTCCATCCTGCGGCACATAATGTGAACGTGGTGGCTGCCATCTTGGATCCTGACAGCAGGAGCCACTTGCTGGAAGGAAGGTGGAAACCTGAGGTCTTCGTGGAGCAGAGCTACCACACCAGCCCTGAACTGCATCCTCTGCAATGTTCCCTGAGAAACAGATAAACTTTTTTTTTTTTTTCCTTTTTAGGGCTGCACTCATGGCATATGGAAGTTCCCAGGCTATGGGTTGAATTGGAGCAGCAGCTGCTGACCTACACCACAGCCACAGCAATGCCAGATCTGAGCTGCATCTGTGACCTACACCATAGCCCACAGCAACGCTGGATCCTTAACCCATTGAGGAAGCCCAGGGATCGAACCTGCGTCCTCATGGATACTAGCCACAATGTGAACTCCCAGATAAACTTTTATTTTGCTTAAGACAGTGTCATTTGGGGTCTCTGTGACTTTCAGCCAAACTTGATTCTTACCCATACATCCCCCAACTTCCTAGAAGAAAATTATAAAATGTTAGGAATATAATAAGATAGAGTTATCAAAGTAGATGAAGTCAGTTGCAGGTTGTAAAACACAAAAAACATGGTTCAATTTATTTTGCAACAGTTTAAAACTCTCAAGATTTTTGTCACCATACAAAATAAAAGCAAGGAAATCTGTCATCTGTGGAAGAGGTGGACCTGGGTTCGCAGTGTGGCAGAACCAGGAGACATGAGTGTGCCAGCATCCCACGTGTTAGGGCCCCATGCCCCCATGGCCACTCTCAGAAAGAAAATGGCCGCCTCTAATGGAACCGATTATTACAAATTCCTCACTCTGTCCCGTAATAGGATTTGCACCCACACCCTTCATCACTTGACACTGGCAGCGCTTCCTGGTAGAGTAGACAGGATATGCACCCTCTTGGCCATGCTTGGTCTGTGGAAAGTTCGTGGATGTGACACAGTTAGAGGCCTTGGGTGTGCTTGGGTGGTTTTGCTTGCCCTCTTACACTCCTTCCATTTCGACTGTGAGAAACACATGTCCTTGAATAAAATGCTCTTGTATGAAGATACACAAAGGCTCCTTTTAAGTCCAGTACAAAGATGTGAAGATATCAGTCTAGATGCACTATGACCCAAAATGCTCTCAGCGATCCTTTTTTGGTAATATTTAGATATAATTCAATACCATACAATTTATCCATTTAAAGTATGCAATTTAAAAGTTTTCTGTCTATTCACAGATTTGTGCAGTCATCACCATAATCAGATTCTTTAGAACATCTTCATAGGCTCAGAAGGAAACCCCATAACCTTTAGCAGTTGTATCCACTTCCCAACTCCCAGCCCCCTTCTCCATCCCTAGGTAATCTGTCCCAGTGAATTTGTCTATTCTGAACTTTTTGTGTAAACAGAATGCTACATCATGTGATCATTTGTGACTGGCTTCTTTCATGTAGCTCAACATTTTCAAAGTTCATCCATGTTGTAGCATGTATCATTACTTCATTACTTTTTATTAACAAATAATACTCTGTTGTGTGGATATGCACACTTTAGTTATCCATTCATCAGCTGATGAATTTAGTGGTATTTCTGAGTACACACAGAATACAGAAGAAGAGTGATACAATATGCTAATGACTTTGTGGGAAGAAAGACTTTATTAGAGTATAGAGGCCATGGGCACACGACTGTTCCATCTACACAACAGTTTCTTTTCTCATAGTGAATATAGAAGCTAGTATGTGATTTAATATAGCAGTCTCTCTGAGACTTGCTAACATGCAACAGTGTCGCCAGGTGCAATTAACTTGCAGTCATAAATGCAATGATGTTTCTTGACAGCTGAGGCCAGACTCTAGATGAATGAATTTGCTAAGGCAGATGCCACCTTCATTCTGGGTGATCAGGTGGTCTTTCTGGGCTACAGTGGACATGAATCTGACTAGTATCCATGAGGATGCAGGTTCAATCCCTGGCCTCGCTCAGTGGGTTAAGGATCTGGCACTGCCAGGATCTGGGTGTAGGTCACAGATGTGGCTCAGATCCTGAGTTGCTGTGGCTGTGGTTGTGGCTGGCAGCTGTAGCTCTGGTTAGACCCCTAGCCTGAGAACTTCCATATGCCGTGGGTGCAGCCCTAAAAAGCAAAAAAAAAAAAAAAAAATACACACACACACACACACACACACACACATAGGTCATGGAAACTGAAAGTTTCTTTCCTTAAAACCAAGGTAATTAATGCATTTCTTTCATGTAGTTCATTGTGTATGGTGATGGTATTGAAATTCTGAGCATCACTTCCTCCTGCAGCCTGCATTCTTGGACATTTTTATTTTACTGAACCAGAAATGTATCTTCCACATTACCCCAAGGAGCTTTGTCATCTCGATTACAATGAGGCATTGCAGTGACTAAGGAATCCTGGAGTCTCACCAGACCAGAAATGTGACCTGTCAGACTAGAGCAATTTTCTCTGGAGATGCGACTGTTGATCCTAAGAGTAGAGTGTCACTGTCTCAGGAGTGCAAACTTTGAAAGCAGAGCGATATTTTGCACCATTGTTTTTGATTTATTTTTGTCCCTACATTTAATTTAGATCAAAACTCAATTATTATTAAAGGACAGCAAGAGGATTTTATCTTATCAAAAGTGTTCAGGGACTTGCAATTAGTAGATCAATAAGTCTTGGAGATCTAATCCACAGCATAGTGATTATAGACAGTACTATGTTATAAACTTCAAAGTTGCTAAGAGACTAGATCTTAATTATTTTCAGAACACATACAAAGAAATAATAATTATGTGACACAACGGAGGTGTTATCTGATCTACAGTGTAACCATACTGCAATATAGGATGTATATCAAATTAACACATTGTCATACACCTTAAACTTACACAATGTTGTATGACAATTATAACTCAATTAAAAAAAATAAAAGTCTGTAATGACAAGAAAAGGGTTCAGGGAACACAGGTTTAGAAAGTTTAGAAAGTACTATACGACACAAAAAAATACCGTGTGGGTAGTTAACCCCAGTGCCTACAGGACCAGGCAGGAAGAGCCAGTCAGGTAGATTGGAAAGGGCAGCATCAAGCTGGAGAATGCAGATTGGCCATATACTTTTATTATAAGCTGATAACATTAAACACGACAAATCAAAAGGTGGGTAAAATATACTTAGTATGAAATATATTCCTGAATAACCCTTTGATGAAAGAGAAAACTGAAAGGTAAATTGTGAACTACCTAAGAAGCAAAGGAAAGTCGAATACTTCCTATGCATCTTTTGGACAGAGTAAAAGCTGTATTCAGAGGGAAAACTGTAGCCTTAAATGCTTTTACCAGGGATCAGCAAACTGTCTATAAAGGGCTGGGCTTTGTGGGCCATATGGTCTCTATCACAGTTTTTGTTTGTTTGTTTGTGTTTTTTTTGTTTTTTGGTTTTTTCCTGACAATACTTAAAAAATGTAAAAATTGGAGTTCCCATCGTGGCTCAGTGGAAATGAATCTGACTGGCTTTCAATCCCTAGCCTTTCTTAGTGGGTTAAGGATCTGGTGTTGCTGTGGCTATGGCATAGGCCAGCAGCTACGGCTCTGATTCAACCCCTAGCCTGGGACCCTCCATATTCTGCAGGTGCGGCCCTAAAAAGACAAAAAAAAAAAGTAAAAATCATTTTTAGCCCCCAAGTTGTACAAGCTTTGGGTCTAATTTGGCTCGGGTGTAATAGGTTGCTGAGCCCTGCTTTTATTATTAAGGAGGACCCCTCCCACCAAAAACTTCAGTAATAATCTTAAGAAGTAGAAAAAAATGACAACAGCAAATGAAACTAAAAAGAGAAATTAATAAAGACAAAAGCTGAAATAAATGACGTAAGAAACCAAAAGAATTATAATTCATAAATCCAAAAGCTGGTTGTCCGGACCGATAATATGGAGAAACCCTTTGAAGTTTGACTAAGGAAAATAAGAGCAAAAATATACAAGATTAGTGATGAAAAAGGAAATATAACTACAGATCCAAGAAGAATGTTTTAAAATCTAAAGAGAGTACTATATGCAACATGACAGCAATGCACTTAAAAGTGTAAAATAAACAATTTCCTAGCGCACATTACCGAAATTGATCCAAGAAGAAATTAAAACTTGAGTAGACCAAGCATCATAGAAGAAAAGATAAAGGTTTACCACTGAAAAAGATGCCAGAACCAGATGAGTTCACAGGTTTACATACTCTTAAAAAAAAAAAAAAAACCCAAATAATTCTACTAGTTAAAAACAATCCAGACAATAGAAAAAGATGGAAAATTCTGTAAATTGCTCTTAGGAAGTAAGGAGCTCAAAGTTCTAGAACAAGAGGAACACCTAAATTTTCTCTTGAATGCCAACAGATCCATGGGTAGTGTATGCTTGGAGACCCAGTGAAAGAGACTGTGAGACCCAGTTGAGATCCAGTGGAGAAAAATTGGGGTTTAATTTGCCATCCCTGACTTAGCCTGGACTATAAAGTCAAATGTATCTTTTGGGATATCTTCCACAGATATGGCCAGGAACTACTCTGGAGGATCTTATGGATTTCTGATCAAGTCATTTGAGAAAACTTAGACATTTATAGTCCTCTAATAACCGTTCCGCAGATATATGAAAATCATTTAGATTAAGCTTCCAGATCCAAATCTAACTTTGCATTATTCCTCACTGCTGTGGGTGTAGCAAATGTATCAGAAGAAACCAGTAAGCTCATGGGATACTTTTCAGTTTGAGGACCATTATGGGAAGATCAGCTTCCCATCTTGGGTGCCTTCGTTCATTTGTAGCTGAAAAGAAATCTTCCCATTCCATTGACCAAATAGCTACCTCAGGGCTTTCTTTTCCTCATTCACCAAATGCAAAAGCATCTAGAGGACATCTTTTTCATTCCCAAAGGATACCTCATTTAAGAGGCTGCATGGCCAACCCTGCCTGGGCTTCCATAGTCTATTGCAGCTCCCCTTGCAGGTAGACAGAGGAAAAGAGGGCCAGACTCAGGAGAGAGGAAGACCAGAACTGCCATGGCAATCTTCATTATGATAAAAAAGGGCATCACAGTTTTACTCTCCTCGTTTTTATGATGAAGTAAGATAAAATGAAAAAGAAGAGCAAGGGAAATGATCACTTAGGAAACAGGCTCAAGCCTAGCACGTATTTATTTAAGCGTCTCTGTGCAAACATAACCCTGGGTGTCTGTTAAATCAGCAGGCATGTCAGTTGGCACTTCTGGTTACAGACCATTTTACAGTCATACATCATTCATAGCCATAAAAGCCATTTGCCCTCTGTCACCCAACCAATCAGGATCCAGCCAAGAGGAAGCAGAGCAGGAGCCTGGCAGTTTTCTCTGAGCTCCTCTGAATTTCCACAACCTGGTTCAGCAGAATGTCACAGAAAATTAACTCTCCTGGGTTATTAAGAACCCCTCCCCTCCCCCTCCCCACTAAAGAGCAATATATGATTTCAGGCTAACATTTACCCCCTCACAAGCAACACTTTGTGATGTACAGGGCAGAAGGGCAGTGGGCATCACACACAAATCCAATATAATCTCTGCTGCTCTGAGCCACTCGAACGAAAGGACATGGATGGGGCATTGCTCACTCGAGCCTTGGCAATTCACTCCTAATGCCCACTTTGAGTCGATTTGAGATTGATGTCAGCATCTAAGCCACCCAGCCACTAACCTTGATCTGTCCTTGCTTCACTCCTGCGAGTTCACGTTTTCACTCTTCGCCTCCTCACTGTTGTTTTGTTATTGAAACTGAGAAGCCTGCTGAGGCCTGATGACAGCCTCAAGCTTTGCAAACCATGTGTCTTTGGGTTCTTCCCAAATGCTGCTGCCTCTGGGATGGTATTTTGCTTGAAATGCCTCCCCCCAACCGAAGGTCTTCTCTTGACATTATTACAGCTTAACTCTTTCTTAGTGTGCACCTTCATTTGTGACTAAGGTTCATCGTGGTTGTCAGAGCCCCCATGGGCACTGGGACAGCCCCGTCTGGTCACCCCGCTCCATCTCTGCTTGGGCATTTCACGTGTCTTTGGCCTCTCCAGTCGTAGCAGGCTAGGATCAATTTTCCAGTGGCAGCTTGGAAATAATAGTGCGAAATGTATATTAATACGGAAATATATTGTGAAACTGTCCTTAAACAAACAAATGAGCCACTTTAAAATATTACTGCTATAAATGACCATGACAGTAGCACAGCACATATAATAAAAAATAACTGCTGAAGAGAAGCTGCTGAATTACTATAGTAATAAACCAGATGTGATTATTATCATTTAACACGGTCATTGAATACCATGAATCCCTGAAGCCATTAAAATATTTATGATTAAACATTTGCTATTCCTTATAACAGAACATATAGTTGGGTACTAAAAAACTGTTCAAGTATTATTTCAGCTAATATATGCCAGTTCTATAATAGAGGTCAACCGACATTGCCTGAATCCCTTAAAAGAGGGATGAACAGCTGCCTCTCCATAGCTGGACATATTTCAGGATGTTTATGTTAGTATTATATACTCTCATGGTACTGGGGAGGCTGTATCAACCACAATCTACCAAGGTAAAAATATGTTCCTATTCTGTATGTTCATGAACAGATGTGGGCTTGGGGGCTGATCTAGTCATTCCTCCAGAAAAAAAAAGCACATGTAGCAGATGCTTTCAAAGACCTGCTTAGATGTCCTTTCCCCATGGTACTTATCTTGAGCATCCTTCCCCAAGCATCTCCACCAGAGGGCCGTCACTAGGCCAGTCGGAGCCTGAAGTGCCAAGGCACGAATGCCCCTGAGAGCAGCCCTCCGCCCTGGTGGACGGAAGTTAGAGAATGAATATCTTGGCCAAATTTACGGACGTAGCTCTCTTTCAAAATCTGTGCCTGGGCCATGCTCTTGATACTCTAGTCTCATCCCCGATGATTGTTTTCAATTCAAACTTCAGTTCAGTTAAACATTAAGTGGGGTTTATTGTACTGAACAAAAATATAACAAGCAGTGTCTTCTCACATTTAGCTAGAGATACTTCTGTACCGTAGGGTCACGCTTCCAGGGTGTTTGCTTCTCATCTTTCTCCCTGTCTCTCGGCAGGCAGTTCCAGCTCCATCAGTGGATGGGGGCTGTTGCCAGGAAGGGAACTCACCCATCCAGTGGATTAAGATGCTTGAGTTGTTTGAACCCTACCGGGGGAAATGTGCTGAGAAACAAATAGGAATTTTAGAGAGAAACCTGGATTTGAGTCCCAGATCTGTTCCTGACTTGGTGTGTGTGTGTGTGTGTGTGTGTGTGTGTATCACATGTTATATAATTCTTTTGTGCCTCCTAACTTGCCAGAGGTTCAGTTTTCTCATATGTGAAATGATCATTACACTTGTGTAAATTTTGTAATGTATATAAAGCATTTTACGTACTACCATAAGAGTGATAGCTATTTAATAAACATTAATTTATTAGATGATGAATGAATGGTGTATTTACCCACACTATTATGGTGACAGTTGAATTCTTGGCATAAGATATCACCTATTGGGAACCCATTTGCTTCCCAGCACGTCTGTCTCTAGTTCCCCGTCATATGATTTTGGCTCTGTTATGCATCTTTGTCATGTGGGTTCCATATCTGCCCTTATACTCCCAAGTAATATTTGTAGGTCCATCCTGTTCTTGCTGTGGTTTCACATTTGCAGGTTTAATAACCTGGGCCATGGTCTGATGTATGTACAGGAAAACTCTCAAAGACGCATCGTGGAATAAAAAACATTTTCAAAGACCCCTGCTGGCTCAGTCAACCCTAATGAGCTATTAGGTCATTAGAGACTCTTTGCCATCAATTAATCATTGGATCAGCAACTGTTCATTGAAGACAGGGGTCTCCTACTTAAAGGGATAGTACAATTAAAAACCAAAGGTGCTATTGCTGGCATCTCTGAAAATCTGAATGGTAGCTCCACATGGTCTTTTCAAGTCGTCAGTTAGTCCAAATCCTGACGAGAGGGTATGGCTGCTTAAATTTTTAGATTAAGAGTTCTCCTCGTGGCTCAGCATTTAACGAACCTGACTAGTATCCATGGGGATGCGGGTTTGATCTCTGGCCCCACGCAGTGGGTCAAGGATCTGGCCTTGCTGTGAGCTGTGGTGTAGGTCGCAGACGTGGCTTGGATCCCGAGTTGCTGTGGCTGTGGCTGGCAGCTGTAGCTCTGATTTGACCCCTAGCCTGAGAACTTCCATACGTATGCTGCAGGTGTGGCCCTAAAAAAAAAAAAAAAGAAAGAAAGAAAGAAAGAAAAATTAGGTTACCTTGCCTCAGGAGGAATTTCTAATGAGAGGAATGAAGTGCTTGTCAGCGTTTATAAGCGCACATAGAGGGCAGGTGGGGTAAAATGAGCTGAAATCCTCGTGTCCACATGCTGTGAATCAGTGCCTTGCCCACTATTTCTGTGACTTTCTAGGGGCTCGTGTTCTTGGGGGTCTCTTACTCCAATACACTGTTCCTGCTGACCTCTGGCTCTCTTTTGGACCCCACAGCTGCCCTCTCTTCTCTGCTCTGTGGCCACCAAGACACCCTCACTTTCCTTGAGACCTTCCGATAACTATTCATATAATACAATACATAGAGATCTATGATGACAATTCCACGTGAGTGTGTGTGTGTGTGTGTGTGTGTGTGTGTGTGTGTGTGTGTATGCCCTCTCACACATGGCAAGTGTTTCCTGGCAGGCCAGCTTGGCAGACAACTAACCACTAACTAAAAACTGAATATTGGACATCATTTTTGGTCATATTTCCTCCGTCATGCCCACATCAAGGTAATCTCTTTGCCAGCTTTCCTCCTAAACATCTCCCATCAGCTGCTCTGTCCTTATCCCTCAAAATACTCTTCCCCTCTCTCTGCTTCTTTGGGTGCTTCCAGAACCTCAAAATTACTAAGCAGAGCATTTCGCTAATATTATTCCTCTGTTACTAAGCAGAACAATTCACTTCTCTTAGACCCCATCTGAAGACATCCAAATGGCCATTCAAATATTTGCTAAAATGGAAACAGTTTTCTCTCCTAAGAGGAATTCTGTTGCAACTAACAGGTGATTTTCTCCAAATATTTGTGCATTTTTGTGATAAGCAAAGATCATGTTCATTAATGCTTGATTATTTATTTTTAGGCATTGTGTTAGAGAGCTTCATTCCCCACACCGTACCTACCCAGATGCAGTGCTTCCTGGAATGAACCACGGTCTCCGTTTTTATTCAGGGTAGGTGAAGCCAAAGTTTGTCTCTGTGGGAATTTATTTCTGAAGTTATATTGGGCAAATATAATACGTTTTCCAATGTATAAATACTCATTTAAAAATGTTTCCTGGGAGTCCCCGCCATGGCACAGTGGGTTAAGAATCCGACTGCAGTGGCTCAGGTAGCCGTGGAGGCTCAGGTTCAATCCCCAGCCTGGTAAACTGGGTTAAAAGATCTGGTGTTGCTGAAGCATAGGTTGGAGCCACAGCTCTGATTCAATCCCTGGCCCTGGGAACTTCTGTATGCAGGGGGTGTGGCCATAAAAAATGCTTCCTGGCTCTCTTTAAATGAAAGTAAATGTTATCACCTTTTATAAACTGGTAAGAATGCTTTGGAGGAGCCATATTTTGCTGGGAATTTCCAAGACTCATTGGGAAGGATGGGTCCTCTTTTTAAGTAGAACTGAGCTGTCTGATCCTTTCTGCCCTAGAGAAGCTGGTGTTTGATAAAGACCCAATTGCTAATGATTTTTACTTGAGAGAGCCTATTAATTTTAGTTCCATTTATCTTCAAATTTACTTTAATATTCTACAGACATTATTGTTTAGTCTTCGCTATTAAAAAAAAAAGAGCTATGTGGTTCTTTAATGTTAATTTCTTTAGTACCTGGGATGGTACTTAGTAATAATGACAATAATTGCTTTCTGATTTTTTTTTTACTGGAGTTCTTCACGTGGGGAGGAGTGCAAAGCATTATTGTACATTATCTCACTTATTCCCATAGCGCCCCCATGAGGCAGGTATTATATTACCTCCTATTTAACAGTGGATGAAACTGATTTCAGGTCACCTCTATGTCGATTTTTTCCAGGAGGCTTGCCTGGCTTCCGCTCTTATCATGCCTGACACATTTTAGTGTAAATGTTTGCCTGCCTGTCAGTCTCCCTAGATCAGTGCGGGCAGGAACCGTGTCTGTGTTGCTACCTCTTACCCACTGTGCCTAACTCGGTGCCTGGCACGTGGTAGGTAACTAGCAAGTAGTCGCTGACTGACTAGCTCCGGTCAGTGAATCAGTGTAGAGAGGAGCAACTCACTCAAGGCCACTGGGTGAAAAATGGAACAGAAACTCAAACCCATGGCTCTAAGTGTCAAGTCCAAGCTCTCACACAGTCAGGGAGAAGTTTCCTCCACCCCGTGCCCAGCACCCAAACAAAAACAATGTGTAGATTTGAGCAATAACACGTGGAAATCTAAGCTTCGTGGCAAAGCAGCCTTCAACACTGGAGAAAGGCTGAATGCTTCCAGGGCTTTGTCTGGGAAGCTCTGTGCTGGGCAGGGTGTGACGTGATAAAGGGAAAAAGAGACGGGGGCGTCCTCAAGAAGATGGTCATATAAAGCACTGGGGTGTGGCCACCCCGAGTGGCATAAAGAGCTCCTGCCCTGGGGGCCCCCCGAAGCACCCCAGACCAAGCCTCCTCCAGACATGGTCAAAGCTCTGAAGAAATCCATTTAAAGCTCCAGCATCTGGCCTTGGGAAAATCTTAATGGTCCAAAGAGAAGGGGTGGAGTGGGGTGAGATGATGCAGAATGGAGGGTGGTGGGAGTTGTGCAGAATTTCTTTTCTTAAATGAAAAGCCCAAATAAAATAAATAAATGAAAACATAAATCACAGTGTCTTCTCCCGGCTCCTGGCTGGAGGAAAACAAATTAGAAAGGGCTTGAATGAAAGGAGTATTGAAGAAGCTTGACTTGAATTAAGTGGTTATATATTTTAAAAGCACTTTGTTGGGTCCTGTAAAAACAGCAAATAAAAAGGTAGTAATATCCCCTGGCTCTTGGAGGCAAATACCAGTAATAAAGGAAGCTTGGGTCGGGGGGATTGAAGAGTATAAGCTTCAGTGGAAGGGAAAAGGAAAGCATTGGGTTTAGAAACACTTTCATTTCTCCCTTAATAATTAATGATGAGGTGCTACATTTTCAAAGAGACATCATGTGTCTTTCTAACAACACTCACTTTCCTCTTAAAATGGCCCCACGTGAAATTTAAGGACACAAGTCGAATTTTTTTTTTCTTTTGACAGGCCATCAAAGGAGTGATTTCAGGGCTATCAAATAGACATAATTCAGGGTCCATTTTATAATCCCTTTATACATAGCCTGTGAAAAATTTCACAGTGAAAACTGTCACAAGCTTCTACTCCTGGTGCCAATGGCTAATTTGCAACTTCTCTTTGACCTGCTCGGTTGTTATCAGTTAAAAAATAAACCCTAACTGGAGATTTAGATATTTTGAGAAATATATAAAAATTTGAGCCATGAGCCCTGTAAAAAATGGTCATGGAGGAAAATAACACAGAAAAGTTACCAGGAAAGAGCTCAATGAACTTTCTCCTTGTTAAGAAATGTTTAAATCCTTTTGTTTGTAAATGGCAGGTGGGTTGTACAATTCCAATGTAATTTCAGAAAGCCATCTTCTGAATGTAATAAACATGTCGGCAATAATAGGATTCAGAAAATAGCAAAATGCATTCCAGACGCACTTTGATTGTGCATCAGAACAGAGAATTTAGCTATAATTGGCTATAACACAGTTATGGACAGCAAATGACACACTGTGGGTTTGGGTGATGTGCAACCCTGATTAGCACTGTTCGTTTTAGCCAAACACCAGAAATAAAATAATGACTCTGTAGTGACACAGCACCTTTTCTTCCTCCCACCCTCCCTCCCTCTCGTTTTTTCCTTCCTCATTTTTCCCCTTCTGTTTAACTGGAGTATCATAACTTAGACTAGAAAACTTATGCTCTTATTACTCAACGAATCAATTATCAGCCAAGACTCCATTCTTTTCAGAGACGAACAATCGTATGTGAAGGGGGAAGCAAAAGCCCATGGAGAATTGACTTTTGGAGAACTAGATGTAATTTGAATCAAGAATTATAATAGGAAATAAACCATTACAATAAACAAGGAAACATGTACACAATTACTTTCACAGTGTAATTTTATTCACTCTAGTTGAGAAAATAAAGAGATAATACTGACCGTAGCACCTGGGTATTTAATGCAAACTGTAAAATCTATTATATTAAACAAAGTCAAAAGCAATGCGAAAGATCTTGAATCTATTCAAGGCATGCACCTCATTACAGACTTAGCAAATTAAAACACAAATAGGATTAGAAAAGAATAATGTAACAATCTCCCACCACGGTCCCTAGAGCATTAAGTCATAAATTGGGTTTGCATTAAATTGTGCCTGCAGTATTGAATTCAGTGAAAGAGCTGTGGGCTGGAGATAAACCATGCTGGGCTACTCACCAACTTTGGCAAAGCTATGTGTTTTCTGAGACACGTAGTAAATTTGTTAGAATATAGCAGGCCCACGAAAAAAAATGAGCACTTCATATCTTAATTAAAAAAATGTCCATGTCACATCATATGTGGCCTGCGGAGATATAAATGCAGACAAAAATTCACATGTGAAATGGAGCTGTGTTACCTATGGATATAGAGAGAGAGCCGTTCCACTAAAATGTATTGCTTAATATCAGACGCAATCTTTCTTTCTTTTTTTTTTTTTTTAAAAAACCCCTGTCAACACAGTTTTTGATGAATTTGTTTTTGTTTTTATTTGTTTGATTTTGCGAAGGCAGAAAGAAAGGAGAAAGCAAACCTCCTCTTTTAGAGAACACAAATGGGCTTTTAGACTATCCAGAGGAATGTCCTTTTTTTTTTTTTTTTTTTTTTCCGAATTGAAGATTAGACCTTAACCACTCTGGCTGATTTATAGAAAAATATATGTGACTTATTTTTAAAGCAAGTGGATGTACTTAAATCAGTTTTTTAAAGTGATTCAAAATTGAAAAATGTTGTCCACCACGTGTCCTTCCATTCCAGGCTCTGTTCGGTTTATTTCCTAACCCTTGAGTGAGGGAACCTAAATCAGGCAAAAGGAAATGGTTCTGATTATGGCGCCCCTGCATTAATTGCTTATCTGCTGCCTCTTTGCATATGGCAGGCCAAAGACAGAAAGCAGGCTGTGGGTCCTGTTTCCTTGGGGGCCCTATCCCAGAGTAGAACTCAATTTATTTTCTCTGACTTCCTAAGGCTGTTATGAGGATTAAAGAAAATCAGTGTAGAATGCCTCGGTGCTCAAAAAACGTTGGTCTCCCTGCTCCCACTTCATCACTGAGTGTAAGTCACAGAAGCAACCTCCGCAAGGACACCCGATTTCACTGGTTCCCCCAGTGGGAGTAGAGCCTTCTAGGTTCAATGGAGCGCAGGAACGTCTCAGGTCTGTAGTGAGATCTGTCCAGACCCTCCTGGTGGAGGAGGTCCACGTGCCTCTTCCTCACCAGGCACTTTCTTTTCCCTCCCTCGCCTCTGATGCCCATCGTCTCCCTCCCAGCCTTTGCAGCTGTCCTGGTCATCAGGCGAAGTGTCCCTACATCACACTCGGCAGCAGACAGCCTGTTTAAACTGGCGCTGTCTATTTTTAAGAGCTATTTTGGAAGTCTAAGCGGCTCCCGTTTTGGCTTTAGTAAGACAAATCTGGGCTAAAACACCCAGTGCCTCTTAAGTGTGATGGATACCCAGGACCCGCTGAAGTTTCCCGTAGCCACCGTCTGGTTCGTCCTAGTGGCAGTTTTTCTGCCATGTTATTTATGTGGTGGTTTTACTTCTAATTACGGCTCATGATGGCTGTTAGTGCTGAGCAGTAAGAGAGCAAACGGCATTGTACTGCCATTTAACTCCAGCCCATAAAACGGGCGATAAAGCTGAGGGCTTCACACCAAAACAGAAGCCCCCCCACCCCACCCCCCAAAAAAACCCGACCATAACTTTCTGTGACAAGCTCACCTCCACCGCTGCCACTCTGAGGCTAGAAACTTTCACTGATGAAGCACATGGAGGCAGGTGACTCCCGAGGCCTCGGAGCCTCAAATTTCAGCCCCGGCTTCATTGTTAAGTCATCCTTTATTGTAGACAGAAGAACCCCAGACCTCGGATATAATTAACACATGCCAGGTTTCATCAGAACCAGGGTACTTGTTGTTTGGAAACTAATGAAAGCAAATAGATGTTACTTAACACCGTCCATAATGAAAGGTCTTTTGTGGTTCTCAATTTTGATTACTGTTTTTTGATGCTAAGAAGAATGCCACTTGGTGTTGCATAAACAAAGAAGATAAATGGCCAGGATGAGAATGAGTTGTCCATAATCTGATTAAAGCAATAGAGCTGGCTCCTAGGAGAACCACACGGGGTTTAATGATTGGGTTGTTGTTCTTAATACGTCTCATGTTCACTCTTAAAGAAATCAAGAAAAATGTTAAGAGGTTACTGATATTTCACTCTGGCGTTGGGCTGTCAGAGCTTCTGACAGGGAAAGAACATTCTCTTTGGCTGGAACATAAAGTCCAGCCACGTAGGAAGCTCATTTGCCCAAATGATAGCAGGAGGCATTTAAAACCGAAATCTGCCCCCATTCACTCACTCCTCGGGCAGAGCCGTCACGGATGAGGCAAGGACAGGCTTTGCTTTGCTGAAGGTGCGATGTGATAAAATAGCTGAGAAGCGCCACTCATCTTCTGTTTCGTTAATTCCTCTTGACAGAATGCTTCCGGATTTCGGGAAGATGTCTGCTAGCGTTTGGATAGTAAATACATTCTTTAAAAGCTTGGGGATACTCTAGGCTGCTGGGATGTTAGGGAGAAGAGTCACACCATTCTCAAGCTCTGCAGGAGCTGGCCATGGTTGAATGTAGTGAGTTGCTTCTTCATGCCTTCCTTTTGGTGAGCTCTGAGGTCCTGTGTGTGTGTGTGTGTGTGTGTGTGTGTGTGTGTGTGTGTGCATAGTCACACTTACCGTTACTCATAGGTGACTGGTCCTAGAAATCTACGTCAGTCTAACAGCTTGAGCGACAGAGAGAGGGCTGACTCTGGCTACTGTGCATCGCCTCCAGGATACACAATCAACATACGCTCTCAGGAATCTAATAAATTTTAAGATGACTCCAGTGACATTCAGCCATTAAGATCTTTGTTGCCTTTGCAACTCTACACTGGGTCATTGGATTCTGGATGGACAGGAATTGGGTTATTTTGCTTATTTTATTTTTTATTTATTTTTTTGGGGGGCATGCCCACAGCACACAGAGGTTCCCTAGGCCAAGGACTGAACCCACACCATAGCAGCGATCTGAATGCTGTAGTGACAATGCTGGATCCTTAACCTACTTCACCACAAAGGCACTCCTGTTCTGCTTATTTAAAACCGGTCATCTAAGTGATTTTGAGCGCTCAAAACTTCAGTTTCAGTTCCTCAGATACATATTTGAACATCCACTGTGTGTTAATGTCCCATTTTACAGATGAGAAAGCTGAGGTTCAGAGAGATTAAATAACTTTCCCAAGACCCCTAGCTGAGTGGTTAGTCAGTAGCTTAGTCCCAACTGAACAAAATCCATCTGATTCTCAAGTTTACCTTTCTGCCATCCTATTTGTCTCAATCAACAGTTAAACCTCCATGTTTCAATGAATATGAAATATCCCTGTGTGGTCTCTTTTCTCTTCTTTTCTTTTGCTTTTTAGGCCCGAATATGTGGCACACGGAGGTTCCCAGGCTAGGGGTCAAATCGGAGCTGCAGCCACCAGCCTAACCCACAGACTCAGCAAGGCTAAATCCAAGCTGCATCTCTGACCTACACCACAGCTCACGGCAACACCAGATCCTTAACCCACTGAGTGAGCCCAGGGATGGAACCTATGTCCTCATGGATACAAGTCAGGTTCATTACCGCTGAGCTGCAACGGGAACTCCCGTGTGGTCTCTTTTCTTGATAGAGCCTATGAATCTGACAAAAACAGGTGATTGGCCCTCTCCCAGGCAAGGAGAAGCACAGAGGCTTGGCCTGCTTGCTCCCTGCACCTGGGCAGGTGGGGCGTGATTTCCACGTACTTCTCAGCTCCTTGTTAGTGGCCTCCTCTTTCCCTCGCAGACCAGACTTTGGCTTCCGTCACTTCCCAAGCCCAACAGACTGGTTGGGTTCCCAGAGACATGGGAAGGACATTGGTTGGAAATGAATTGAGAGAGAGTTGTCTTTTCTGAGCCTTTCCCTTCTCCCACTGGCCCATTTTGGAGCCATGTGGTCACATCTTGGCACCACCACTCGCGGGCAGGGAGAGGAAATGAAAGGAGATGACAAAACCACAGGTGTGTTATTTATTAGGCCTCGATTTTTTCTTTTAAATGATGGAGAAAAAGGTGGAACTAAGCTGCTTTCTCTTAGAAAATGCTGGCAGTAATTTTAGTGGCAGGTTTTAAACATCTGAATGTATTAGCTATAATGAGCTCTGCAGCAGGGTGGTGAGGAGAGAGCCCAAGGCTCATTGGCAGGGTCGGGGTGACCTTGGGCAAGCCACTTCCCATCTCTAGGCCTCAGTTCCCCCTTCTGTACCGAGCGCCCGTGCAGCCTGGTGATCCCTGTGACTTCCTGGGAATGCGGCCAGGGGTGGGGCAGACCACCTGCTCTGGAGTCAGCTGATGACTCTGAATCTTGACTCTGTTGGAGTTCTCATTGTGGCTCAGTGGAAACGAACCTGACTAGTGCCCATGAGGAAGCTGGTTTGATCCCTGACCTCGCTCAGTGGGTTAACTATCCGGGGTTGCCACGAGCTGTGGTGTAGGTCGCAGGCGAGGCTTGAATCTGGTGTTGCTGTGGCTCTAGTGTAGGCTAGCAGCAGTAGCTCTGATTCGACCCTTAGCCTGGGAACGTCCATGAGCCACACCTGTGGCCCAAAATAAAATAGAGTCTTAGCTCTGTCAATCAGCCCTTGCAGGAGCTGTGTGACCTGGGGTCAGTTACTCAGCTTCTCTGAAGCTCAGTTTCCACCTCTGTAAAATGGGGATAAGGGTCCAGCTCAGTGTTCATTAAGAGGTTTGGACTGGTCCATGCATGAATAGCTTCTGGAGAAGGCATTTTCCCAGAACCGGAAGGAAGAACTGGTGAGGAGGATGCTTAGAAGGCAAATGGTCTTGGTGAGACGTGCAGGCTGGGAGAGGCTGGGGGTGGGAGGAGTGGGGTTCTGGGCGACCCTTCCCAAGAGAGGAGAAAACCAAGTACCTGTTAGTAGCAGGACAGAAAACGGGGTGCCTCAATGCCAACCTTCGTCAGGAACATGGCCTTGAGGGAAAAAAAGAAATCTCAGAACATTCTCGCTTCCTTGCCTCCTGCTTTTCATTTCTTAACTCTTTATTTTTAATGAAGATGGGAAGGTTTACAATTTTGACAGTTCCATTTATTTCTAGCATTTTCATCTAAAACAATACAATGAGCAGCAATTATTCCACCCGGATGTCGGCTGCAGCTGGATAAATGTCACTAGTAATTAAACGTGTTCTGTGCACTCTGTGCTGTCTCTTCCGTTCGCTGTCTGTCTGTCTGTCTCCTTCTTTACCACCAACCACCAAACCATCCCTTTGTCCTTCCTCCTTCTCACCCCCACCCTCCATTCTCATAGAGGGGCACAAGAAAGTACCAAATAGGGACCCGGTTGACCTGAAGGAGCTGAACCGCGTGCATGAAGTGCCCAGAAGAGCAAATCCTCCCCCAGAGGGCAGGTGGAGGATCCCAGGGAAGGAGAGCGGCTGCCTTCCATTCCTGGGCTCGCCTTCCACTCCGTATCTAATGCCTCCAGGCCACAGGGGGGCGCCCCAGCTGCTCCTCTGTGCAGGGAAGCTGCTCCTCTGGCCTGCCCCTATCAGTGTCCTCTGTCCTAAGCAGAGGGTCCTGCATCTCAGCAAGGGGAAGGAGATAACTCCCAAGCCCCAATTTCCCCAGGATTCCTTCTCAGGTGTCACTCACCCAGGTAGCTGGGGCTCTATGGACACCAAGAAAGCAATAGGAGCTTTCTTTGCAAAATCATGGTCAAATATTTATATTTGTTTAAGACTTGCTTCCATAGGATTTGTTGTTGTTGTTAATTCTAATCTATTTCCAAAATAAATCTGAATCTCTTTTATAGGTAAACACAGTATTAAAAAAAAAAAAAAGAACACAAAGGGGGAGTTCCCGTCGTGGCTCAGTGGTTAATGAATGCGACTAGAAACCATGAGGTTGCGGGTTCGATCGCTGGCCTTGCTCAGTGGGTTAGGAATCCAGCATTGCCATGAGCTGTGGTGTAGGTTGCGCACGTGGCTCGGATCCCACGTTGCTGTGGCTCTGGCTTTGGCCGGCAGCTACAGCTCCTATTAGACCCCTAGACTGGGAACTTCCATATGCTGTGGGAGCGGCCCTAGAAAAGGCAAAAATACAGAAAAAAAAAAAAAGAACAAAAAGGGAAGAAAGTAGAACAGAAATTATGGAAAAGAAGCAGAGGCATTAGATGTCCCCAGACATCTGAGGTGAGACCATTAGAACAGCTAGACATGGCTGTGAGCTGAGGCAAAAGGAAAGTATGGGTGACATAATTCATTTCATCTGACAAAATAAAGCATGTACATCTTTTTTTTTTTTTTCTCACTAAGCCACTGCTTCCTGGAACAAACTCAAGGAAAAATTTATTACCTGGGTTCTTGTATAAGTGCATGTTGGATGACCAGTTGAACAAATAGAGTCTCACATAAAGACAAAAAATGTGACATGGACCACTGCCCCTTTCTGAAAGGATGCCAGAGTTAAGATGACAGAGGCAGACCCAATATTTGGTCACTGCATTTCAGATTGGACTTAACACCACCCTTTGAAATCAATTTTTCTTATATCAAAAGTGATACGTGCTTATTGTAGGAAATTTGTCAATTACACATTCAAATAAGAGAAATCTATAAATCCCCCCCACTCACTTAGCCACTATTGACATTTTGGTGTAATCTTTTTATCTTTTTATCTATGCCTAGATATGCGTGCCTACTTTACAAAGATAAGTTACTGCGCATAATGTTTTGCCAAACATTTTTTTCATTTAATGATATACCATGAACATTTTCCATTCAATAAATCTACAATATCTCTTTGAAGGCTTGCAATACTATGTTGGTATTAATGCCGGAGGATACAGCAGAAAGATGTTATCACAATACATTTAGCAAATCCCCTTCACGCTAAATATTTGAGTTTCCAACAACCTTTATAAACAATTCTGTGGTGAACATCCGGGGCTGACCATTCTCAAGGGATCCTCCTTGATTAGCTGTGTTTCAGGGAGGGTGGGTCTAGTCTGTTCAAGGCCAGGTGCCCTAGAGGTCAGTGAATCATTTGCCCAGGGGCTTGTGGGCACAATCTATACTTTTGCACTTGTTCCAGGCAGGAAGGAGGAAATAGTACTCGGAGTCCACAGTCTTGACTTAGCATTTTCTGGGCTGCTTTGTGCTGAGAATAGATATATTTGTTTCTATCCCTGTGGCCTGCAGCCTCAGAGTAGGATGGAGGCAGAGAAGGCAGAGGGTGGGGTTCACGCTGGCCAGGGATCAGAACCTTGATGTTCCTTGACTGGGTGGGTTTCTAATTTCCCCGGATGTGCTCCCTCTCCTGCAGATCTGTTCATGTCAGGAGCACGGTGGCCCTGGGTGGAGGGGGAATGCACTTGGATACTCTCGCACGTAGGGAGCGAGGGAGTTTTTCCCCCCCGGAAGGCACATGGCATTCGAAAGTGGTTCTCCCTCTCCATGGAAATCTTGAAGGTGGCTTGTGATCTAAGCACCAAGATTGATATCCCCTCCAAAGAGCCACACAAATACCCGCCCTCCCATCCCTTCAGGTCCTCTCTATGCATGCTAATCCCTACGGGACCTCAGGTGGATGAGAAGTTACATTTGAACACAAATAAGGAAGAATTTTTCTGCATAACGGGGTATAGTAGCAAACACAACTCCAGAATGTCCCTGAGCATGTCTGTGTATTCACACACGTCCAACAACTTCACACTAAGCAACACGAGCAGACGTCAATATTTATTCATTACAAATCGGAATTTATTGTAATCATATTCCCAGCACTGTTCTTTTCCTCTGAGTGTCTTTTTATGCTCCAGCTTGTGCTTCAACCCCAAAGGACATACTTTTGACGAAATACTCCATGCAAGACATTGTTGGAGCAACTTTTATTATTCATTAGTGTGTTTTAAGTGGACTTGAATAGAAATGCTTTTTGCTAAAGTAAAAATGCATCTGTCCCTATGATCTAATTGCACAACTGGTTAGAATTTTTCTCTCTCAGTTCAAAGGGAAACTTGGTTTCAGCAAATTTGTTTTTAATAAAACTGTGTTATCTATGATAAATATATTTCACTTTGTTCAAATGGATCTGATTGGGAAAACATATTGAGCAGAAGTACTGGTAGAGCTTAATTTCATTGCTTTGAGAAAACGTATTGAATGCTGGTTTGAATTAAATTCTATTTGTTTTAATAAAAGTGTATTGGCCTGAGTGTACATATATTTGTTTTAGTGGCAGTGCATTGGATCCAATAAAACTATATTGGCTTCACTGCTTATGTCTCCTTTTCAGTGAAAATGGATTGAATGGGAAAACGAAATAGGCATGAAGCTGCCGGCCCCGAGGTCTCTGCTTGGAGAGAGTATCCGAATAACTGGGAGCAAGTGGGTTTCCATAGACTTTACATCAAAATTCGCTTTTAAATTTAAATACCTTTTACGATCAAGGACTCCGACATGAGGCTGAATTGCCACCATAAAGACTGCAATTTTCTGAAGCAGCCCTCTCCACGGACAAGTTATGGGGCTGTCCAAGGCACCAGGGGGAGATATTTTACAAAAGCCAAGAGAGCGGGTTTGTCAACATCCCTAAAGCTTTATATGGGCCTCATTGGTTCCAATAAGAGGCTTGTCTGCCAGGCATCCCTAAATTCCTCATGTGAGCAGAGACGAGCTCAGGAGTGCTCCCTGAGGATGTGGCTGGCCCATCAGCACTGAAACAGGTCTGACTTTGAACTGATTAAAAGGGGGAAGAATTGAAACAAATGTTACCCTGAGACAAACATCAGAATCACCAGGCTTCTCATGGATTATAGACCTCAGGGAGGAGTCAGCTCTCAGAGGGAGTTGACATTGGTCCAGCCATCAGAGAACGACAGCCTGTGCAAAGTATCGTGACCAACCTGCAGAGCTGTATGTGGCTCCCGGGTACCCAGGTCTATGGACGTTTGTCTGCATAGGCTCCCGGACCCAAAGACCGAAGTTAACATCATGAGGATTGGAGTTCCCTTCGTGGCTCATAGGTTAACAAACCTGATTAGTATCATGAGGTGGGTTCCATCCCTGGCCTTGCTCAGTGGGTTAAGGATCCGCCCTTAACATGAGCTGTGGTGTAGTTCGCAGATGCAGCTCGGATCCTGAGTTGCTGTGACTGTGGCATAGGCTGGCAGCTATAGCTCCAATTCGACTCCTAGCCTGGGAACCTCCATATGCTGTGAGTGCAGCCCTAAAAAGACAAAATAAATAAAATAAAATAAGATGCTCCTTTAAAAAATAAAAATAATCTCCAAAATTTATAAACAACTTCTGCAGCTCCATACCAAAAAAACAAACAACCCCATCAAAAAATGGGCAGTAGATCTAAACAGACAATTCTCCAAAGAAGACATACAGATGGCCAAGAAACACATGAAAAGATGTTCAACCTCACTCATTCTTAGAGAAATGCAAATCAAAACCATGATGAGGTACCACCTGACACCAGCCAGAGTGGCCAGCATCCAAAAGTCTACAAACAATAAGTGCTGGAGAGGGTGTGGAGAAAAAGGAACCCTCGTACACTGTTGGTGGGATTGTAAATTGGTGCAACCACTGTGGAAAGCAGTATGCAGATTCCTCAGAAAACTGAACATAGAACTACCATTTGATCCAGCAATCCCACTCCTGGGCATCTATCCAGAGAAAACCACGACTTGCAAAGACACATGTACTCCAGTGTTCATTGCAGCACTATTTACAATAGCCAAGACATGGAAAAAACCTAAATGTCCATTGACAGAGGAGTGGATCCAGAAGATGTGGTACATATACACAATGGAGTATTACTCAGCCATCAAAAAGAATGAAATACCAGCATTTTTAGCAACATGGATGGACCTAGAAACTATCATGCTAAGTGAAGTCAGCCATACAATGAGACACCAACATCAAATGCTTTCACTGACATGTGGAATCTGAAAAAAGGACAGACGAAACTTCTTTGCAGAACAGATGCTGACTCACAGACATTGAAAAACTTATGTTCTCCGGAGGAGACAGTTTGGGGGGTGGGGGGATGTGCTTGGGCTGTGGGATGGAAATCCTGTGAAATCAGATTGTTATGATTATTATACAACTACAGATGTGATAAATTCATCTGAGTCATAAAAAAATGAAAAAAATAAAATAAAATCATGAGGATTAATAATATCAGCTGTTATTCTTACGTGACTGTCTATTAAGAGAGCATGTGCTCTGAATTGCTCTTCTCCTCCAGCAGATGAACTTAACCTGACTCTTCTCCCCAGTTTCCTTTAGCCTTGATGAGGCATGAATGCAAATACTACTTTTATTAACACCTTTGCTCCAACCAAATGTGTTAACAAGCTCTAGATTTCAGCCTTTCCATGAGTAACTGCTAATTCTCAACAAGAACTGTTACCAAGGAACACTCAGCCTTTGGTGCAGAGTTGAATTCTTGTTGAATTCTTATAAGATCTTCAAGGTTAGGAGAGCAAAACTGGTTAGTGGATTTTGTTTCTCCTCCTATGGAAATGTTCCCAATGCAATTATATGTTGGAAGTTGAGAAAAAACTGGCATCGGAGATGTTAAAACTTTGCTCTGAGGTCCTTGGAAATGTGGCTTTGCGACCCTGGGGGACAGCAAGTGGTTCCCTTGGTCAGAATAGAGTACCATCCACCACATTATGGAAGCACGATGTGGGGCTGGGTGTACAAAGCAACGTACAACTTAGTTCACTGTCCTAATGAAGGAGTTTTCAAATAATAAAATCCTCGGATAATTCTAGTATCAAACCACATGGATGGCGAATCTGGTAGTACTTTGGGAAGGCTCACTGCTGGGTTTTGAGGATGGCGGAGAAGAGAAACTAGATGTATCTGGGAATCAGAAAATCTCATGTGTATGTTTACTTGGTCTCCTTGAGCACCAGCTTAAAAAAAAAAAGTGACAAAACAAAAAAACAACACATCTATGGGGGGCGGGGGGGCAATTCGAAACAGCGTTTCCTCTGGACAGACTAATGAGAAAAAGGCAGACCTTCCCCTTCCTTAAGAGCAGTGAAATTATTTGGGAGACGATTTCAGGAAACCCCAGAAGGCACGTGGGGAAGTGAGACAGAGGAAGGACAAAGGCTTTGCTGTTAAGCAAGTGGCCACTGAGGTCAACTGCAGATTGACCGGCTGTAGCAACCTGGGAGTTGGCACAGAACCTGTGTCTTAGAGTTGTCCCGCTCAAGGGACAAGGGAGTTGAGGCATTTATATACCAGCACCGGTTTACACACCAGCACCCATCCTCACTGACTGAGAGCTCCTCCTGGGGAGAATTAATTCTCTGGTGCATCGGTGCCAGGGGAGCCCAGAGTGGGCCCTGAAAAAGCTTTCAGACAAGGAAGGCAAGTGAAACGGTCAGGTCAAAAGTGAGGGCAAAGTACTGACAAGATACACTCTCCCAGGATGCTCACTTTGCAGATGAGTAAACTGAGACGTGGAGGGTAAGTAGTTTGCCCAGTGACACAGCTAATAAACAGCACAGGAGGAATGCAAACCCATCCTGCTTCCGGGGAACAGCAGTGATTTAACCACTAAGCCACACTGTCTTGGCCATGCTGTCCCACTGAAGAAGCTGAAGTGCCTCCCAAGAGCTAAAAACCATGCTTTGAGGGGGTTTACACTGCATCAGGGCTGTGGGGCTGAGTATGGCAGGGAGGAGAGGGGTACAGAAGTGCTTTACTGCCTGAGCTTCTGCCTCTTGCCGGCCCAGATAGTGGCATATCACAGGCTGAACCGGCCTTTCCTATCTAGGGATCTCTTTACTAGATGCCACGCTCAGCTTGTCCTGCAGTATATCTTTATGAATAACCACATAACCATGCACTCCCGGGTCATTTGCAGCGAGCCACGGGGCTCCCAGCTAGCTTCCGAGTCCACCAGTCCCCGTGTTGTCCCCATTTCAAGTTCATCCTTTTGCAGTCGGCTTTTCCATTCCAGTAGCACCTGCTGGCTGCTAGCTGCTTTGTAAAGTAAGTTATGATGACTTGGTGCTATAAAATAAAGAAAACAGCAATCCTCACAGCTGTTCTGATTCCATTTAATGAAATGGTGCTGACATCTGAATGTCACAATTGCAGAGAGGCTTGTTGTGGTTGCTGAGAGGAGAAAGATCAGTATTATTCCCCGGGCTAATATCTCATATGACAGTCCTGCAGTTATCATTGTTCTGTGTCAGTCCGTGGTTGCTGCTGTGTCCCTCTTAGTAGGGAGAGACTCCAGATAACCCAGCTCTAGTTATTTTTCATTACCTGTAAATACAAATGGACAGCCAGGGTGGAGAGGATGCAGGCAGTATTGTGAAGATGAGTAAGATTTGCCGGTGGAAAGAAGCACTCAACTAACAGTGCCTGACATTCGAGAATTCAAAAAGCATGCTGTCTCAGGAAAGCCAAGAGTGTAGGTGTCATCCCATCAGAAAGTGCCAGAAAAACCTGTGGTTTCTCCTTCTCGCCACACAAAGAGTGGAGAGGGCGGTGTGGGGAAGATATCAGATAGCAAATGTGGAGGCAAGCCAAGAAGCCGGTCTCCTCAATCAATTATGCCAGAGTATTATCAAATCAATGAATTCACAGTGTGAGTGCTTGCGGCAGATGGACGAACACTTGTCGGCTATCGGGAGCCATGAGAGAGTCAGATTTATTTTCAAAGCTTGTTTGTCTCATTTCTCCTGCCTGGTGCTGGAAGGCAGAGCATGCATCTGTGATTTTTCAAATGCAAGAGATCTCCAACGATTTTCTAGCCTGTGAGATTGGGCTCTGCGAGCTAAAACCTCTGGGACTTCCAGCTTTCTTCTCTCCAGCATGATGATAAAGGGGTGCCAGTTTAGCGAGGGGGTCTCTCCACGCCTGCAGGCCTCAGCAATAGCGGGACAAGGTGGTTGTGTTCCACGAGCTGGTCTCCCAGACTTGGCTGTAAAGGCGGGGGTTTGTTCCACTGTGACCTCAGGATAGGCTCTCAGGACACTTCCACCGGTGGCGTAGCCCGAGTCGGGATGACTGACCTCGAGCATGTGGGGGTGTTACCGGTGGTCACTGGGCAGTGCTGTTCCCCCTTCCAACTGCCAAGAGTTCTGCATTCTTAGTTGGCAGAGAACTTGAGATGAGCTCTCATCCCAGCTGATCAAGGAGGAAAGGGGTACCTCTCGAGTCAGAATTGGTAACTTCACAGCATCTGCCATCAGCTCCACAGAATGGTTCCTTTTTGCGGGAGGGATATCTTTCCCATTTTGTGTATTAGAACAAGTGGAAGTCCAGCAAGTGAAAGTCCATTCATGTTCTTGAAGTCCAGCAAGGAGTCCATGAACGTCCAGGGTCTGAATTCGTAGCCTCCAACCTTAGGCATCACTGAGAAGCCTCCATAAACAAATTCTAAGTCTTTAGGGCAGAGCAGGTCATCGTCTCCATGGCGGGTAGAGGCTGGCCAGAACCTCAGGCCCTGTGCCCCAGGGTGCTCTTTCATAATCTATCCATTCAATTAGTCGCTCAGCAAACCTTGATAAGGCCAGAGGTTCTCAACCCTAGCCCACCACTGACCAATTAAATCAGACTTTCTGGATGATCCTATTATGCAATGTTGAATCACTGTGCCAGGCGATAAGGATGCTGTCACGTGGGGGAGAGTGATGAGATGGAGCAAGGGCTGTCAAAGAAATAAGCCCAAGCTTCAGTGCAGGACAGAGAGAAGCAGTCCCAAACACAGGTAAGGCAAGGAGATGAAGTCCAGGGGGACTTTCTGGAGGAGGTGACCCAGAGCTGCTTTCACAGGAGAAGCAGGAATTGTGCATCATCAAGTCAAAGAATGGAGCAGATAGACCATGCAAAGTCCTGGAGACTCTGCAGGGAGCTTGCTGTGATCAATGTGTAAAGGCAAGTCAGAGGGAGAGGGTGGGCAGATGGGAGGAGAGGCCACTTGGTGAGTGCGGGATGCTGGGGAGGTCAGCCCGTTTCACCGGAAGACGCTGTAGGTTGAAGGGACTAAGCTGATCGCATTGATTAGCTGATCAGAAAGGGCATTCTGGCAGCTGAATGGGAAAAAAAATAGGAGAAGGTTTTAAACAGAGAATGAGCAAACCAAAATCATTAAAATTTGCCACCATTTCCCATCAGGGTTTATATACGAATCTTGCAGAAAAAGACAAAGTTTGCTTGAAAAAAAAAATTACTACAAGAGTCCCACTGGATTGTTTTAGGGAAGTACTTTTTAAAAATTGAAAAACAGAACTTGAAAAAGTAAAAATTTGCTCCAAATATGTATTTTTGGGGATGTAATTGCTCGATTCTTTAAACCAATCTCTTCTGACTTGGGCTTTTTGGGGTGATGATATTTGATGAGCCCTTCTGGGCCCCAGCTTCCAGCTGAAAGGAGAATCCTTTGTAGGGTTCAGAACCCAGCTTCTGGAGTCAGAGACATCTGGATTTAAATCCCAGGTCTGACTCCAACTAGCTGTGTGACCTTGAGAAATTTACTTAACCTCTCTGTACCCTGGTTATTCATCTGTAAAGTAGGATGACAGTAGCACTTCTCTCCCAGGTTACAAGATGACACACACGCAAGGCACTCCAAAATAACAGAAGGAACCGAAGGACAAAGGACCAAAACCAAGTGACTCAGAAAGGAAATGGGACCATCCATTAAGTGAAGCCTATTCCTGTTTTATTCTACTCTGATGTGATCTGGCAACTTTGATTTTTTAACAAAGTTGTCATCGCGTGGGTCAGTCTTTCCAGCCAGTCATTATAGCCTCTGTGTAGAGGCATTCCTTTAACCTGAAGGGTTCTGTGCTGTGCTCCTGGACCAAAACCCAGCCTGCAAATGCCTGTGTTCTTCCTGCATCTCTCTTGCCTGGTGCAGGCGGAGGGGAATTTGGCTCCTCTTGCGATATCTGCAGTAACCCATCCGCTGCTGTGCTGAAGGATGTGTTCCTCGCTCCCCTCTCCCCTTTAATGTGCCATTAAATCAAATACTCTATTAGCAGAATTAGTCCATTCAGTGTCTGCACTGAAACATCCTGCGAATTGCGTGATGTCTCTCGCAAATGGCCCTGCACTCTGGGGTCTACTTCAGCAGTTTATATCCTGCGGAGGAGGGCTGCGATGCCCAAGGATCTGCCTGCTTTCCTCTAAGTGAAATATTATGGCTTCCACAAAGGATAATTATTTCCATCATTTTGCCACTTGCAAACCTGGTGCGTTCAAACCCCGTTGATCCGGCGCTGGCCCAAGGCCTGCTGTCCGCACACCTGCAGCCCAGGATCGGCCTTGGCCATGGCCTTCTCATCCGCTCGGCTTCTCTGCTCTGCGTGAGTGCACTCCAGACGCTGGTGCCAAAATGTGTGCCTTTGCTGAGAGTTAGAACATGGAGAAATCCTCTTCCCCAATGAATCTGGGGCAGGAACAGAGTGTCTTTGCTTTTATATTCTCCAGCAAGGGCTGTGGGTTAAAACTCAGCACCCATATTCCACTCCCTTATTTACACTTGTCACCCAATAAATGTGCAAGCAGCCAATGACAACTGCCTGCCGCCGTCATCACCCTCCTGTGCTCTGAAGACTCGCGGGATCTCCAGCACGCAATGTTACGGACATTCACCTTGGACGTGTTGATTCTTCACATGCCAGGACTCTGGCTGCTGCTGTGGACACTGTAGCTGCTTTTCCTTTAGACCGAGCTGCATTTAGCCAACATGCATTTAATCTGTTTTGTTCTCTTTTCCTAAAGTAGAAAGCCAATGTGTAAGGGAAGTATGTGTTCCTGTAACAGATAAGATGTAGAACGGGATGCTGGCCAATATTTAACCCTTTCCAGTGGTGGTGGTGGTGGGGCTGGGAGTTTGTTTTGTAGTAGTTGCCAATTTCCATGGTGTAAATACTGCTACTGTGGCTGATTTCAAGGCACAACGTGACTCCCATTGTTACCAGAAGTGGGGTCTAGGGGCTCACTGCTCCAAAGCCAATAAAGAGGCAATATCGGTAGTGAGGAAAGTCTGCTTTATTTTGGATGCCAGCAGCTGGGGTGGGGGAGGGCAGACTCCTGTCCAGAGGCCAGTTTCTCCTCAATCAGTTGGGCAAGAGCTTTCACGGGTGGAGGGAGGGGGCTGCCTACAGCAACAGCACAGTCAGCTCTGACAGTCTTCTTGAACTTGGTCATGCAGTGGTCTGATCAGCATCATCCTGATTGTTTTAAGTACAGTTAATCTTCAGTTCCAGGGTTGATTTGCTCCCATTTCCTTGAGGCCAGTTCTTGGCATTGTGGCAGCTACAGCCTGCTCATTGTGTAGTTAACTTCTTCCACTAGATGGGGGTTTCAGTGTCTATACGACAGGTCAAAGGATATGGCTCAGGATTATCTATAGCTCTTGAGAAGGAAATAAAGGAATAAAGGTCCTTGGCTTTAATGACTAAATTATTATTATTTGGTCTCATTTGACTGTTTTCTTTTGCTCCTGCATTTTCTCACTTCTCTGATTAAACTTATTCTTTGACTAAAGTTTTTCCATAGACAAAAGGCAGGTGTAGGACATGGAGAGAAGGACCATAGGGTCCTGCTCCGTTTCACCATTACCCAGTATATCCCAAAAATAACCTCACGAGTAGTACTTAATAGTCAAATAGGGTAAAATCACTAGGTTGAGATGTGTTTTTTGTTTTTTTTTGTCTTTTTGTCTTTTTGCCTTTTCTTGGGCTGCTCCCATGGCATATGGAGGTTCCCAGACTAGGGGTCTAATTGGAGCTGTAGCCGCCGGCCTACGCCAGAGCCACAGCAACTCCAGATCTAAGCTGTGTCTGTGACCTACACCACAGCTCACGGCAACACCACCGGATCCTTAACCCGCTGAGCAAGGCCAGGGATCGAACCCGCAACCTCATGGTTCCTAGTCGGATTCGTTAACCACTGCGCCATGACGGGAACTCCTTGGGATGTGTTTTGAGTGTCTACTTTTTAAAAATATGATTTATTTAATTGTTAGTTTATCAAGCTTACCTCTTGATAATGGCTATATTAACAATTGACTTGCAGAATTCCTCAAAACTTAATAACTGGTTTTCACAAGTAAGAGTAAACCAGCTCCAGCACAACACTGGGTTTGAGAGTAGAAAAAGCTATTTCTTATTTACAATCCAGATCAAATATGGATATTTGCGGTGGCTGTCCACATGGTGAGTTAGGAACCCGGGGTCTCCACCTCTTGAATCTCTGTTGCCAGCTGGGTACCTCAGAGCCCTTCATTGCCAAACAGAAGTTGGGGCAATTGCACACAGAACCTGGTGAGGGTGGTTTTCATAGACCAGACTCGGAACTGGTATCTATCACTTTCATCCATATCCCATTGGCTGGTACTCTGTCACACGGCCACACCTAGCTTTGAGAGAGGCTGGGAAATATCATCTAGCTGTGTGCCCGAGAGGCAAAGAATTGGGGTTGGTGGGCAGGTAGCCGGTTTCTGCCACAGCACTAAGAGTGACTCCTGTTCTGGCTGCTGTCAGGAAGCAGGTGGACTAAGGGAAAAGAGCAGCTGGCCCTGCTCTCCTTTCCTTATTAAGTATTCAAGAGTTTAACAGGCATGGACAGTGAAATGAATTGTTATGAAACGGGCAATTAATAAATAGAATTATACCTGTGTAAGAACCAGGTTGTATGTAACTCACTGCTACTGTGACGCGAAAGTGATGCCAGCTGGGCTAGGATGCTCTGGCAGGTGTAGGAGCTGGCTTTTCTAGGCACTTTGGTCCACCTGTCCATCAGTCTGTCCATCCATCTATCTGCCCATCCAATGAGACTTTATTCAGACCCTGTGTTAGCCCTGGCTATACAGATGTACTTAGGAGGTGCTTTTAGCTCAGTGAGGAAGAGAGAATCAGACAAGCCTAAGTTAAGATCTGTGTCTAACTGAGGAGTAAGCAGCTAAAAATCTGGGAAGTGAAAAGTCTTCCTGAGGAGGCCACATTTGATGTGGATCTAGATAGATGCATGACCAGAATTTTCTAGGCATAGGAGGGGGAAATTCATTCTAGGCAAGGGGAATAATTGCTATACAGATCCGGAGAAGTGGAAGACTGTGTGGCTTGTTCCAGAAATGGCAAGAAACTCAGGGTGGCAATAGATGGGGCTGAAAAGATGTTCGCATTAAATTGTGAAGCTCTTTACATGGGGGATATAGGAGTTTCAAATTTGCCTGCAGGACATGCTTCTCAAAATGGAGGACGTGTACTTCCAGGGGTACCCGGTGGTATGTCAGGAGGAAGGCAAACGTGGATGAGAAGTTCCTCTGTTTGCTCTGTTGAAGGTAAGCCTTTCAAAATGATTTCTGAGAAGGCTTGGCAAAGGAATCTCTCCATTGCAAGGGTCCAGTGTCTAGTCCTGGACCAATTCTGCGGTCAGTGGAATGCAATGCTCTGATTGGCTGGGGCTGAGTCACGTGCTGTACCCCTGAGCCTGAGGTGGGAGGGAGCGATCCAGGGATGGAGAGGTGCTACTGGAGGCTCAAGGGCTGAGAGAAGAGAAGCAGTGACTCCTCAGAGGAAAAGCCAGACATGGGACAGAAGAACAGGGAGTGGCTGCCAGGTTGATCACCAGCAGCTGGATATACAAGTAGAAAAAGCAACTGGACAACTCAGAACTGCCATTTGCAATAGACAGTGAAGCAGGTGTGAAAGAGGGAAAAATCATTTTATTTCACTTTTCAGTTCTTAAAATAACGGGAGGACCAAGGGAAGAAAGAGATGGCTGCTTTTCTTTTTCTTTTTTTCCTTTTTCTTTTTTGTCTTTTGAGGGCTACACCCGCAGCATATGGAGGTTCCCAGGCTACGGGTCTAATCGGAGCTGTTGCTGCTGGCCACAGCCACAGCCACAGCAACGTGGGATCCGAGCTGCGTCTGCCACCTATACCACAGCTCCCGGCAACGCCGGATCCTTAACCCACTGAGCGAGACCAGGGATCGAACCCGCAACCTCATGGTTCCTAGTTGGATTTGTTTCCACTGAGCCATGATGGGAACTCTGCAGCTGCTTTTCTGAGACAGAACCATGTGGGAAGCTGGGGAGTTGACCCCCTCGTGTCCAGTCTTTGAAATCTAAACCATGACCCCATCTTGCTCCCATCAGACTCCTGGTCTGGGTGGCTCCTCAGCAAAACCAGTGGTTTCATTGTGGTCACGGTAATTTTATCAAGTCATGAACCCACAAGGCCCGAGCCAGGAAGGCCCTGCCCCAAAGCAGATAAGCCAGGCTGGTAAGCAGGCGCCCCTCACCTCACATCCTGCCTGATAAAGGGCTCTGGGGAACCACAGAGCCTGCACCAGACCCTGCAGGGCTGCTGGTGGGAAAGGACCCACAGCCAGGCCAAGGCCACTGTCTACTGGCCCTGAGCCCCACCAGAGCCATCTGCATGGTAGCAGTGGTCAGAACATTAAGACCCTGGAATCAGGCCGAGTTGGAGTCCACTTCTCATCCCCAGCAGGTCCAGAGGCAGGTGGCTTTACCCCTGATTCCCTCACGGAATGTCATGCACGGGAAGACAGTGGCTGCCCTTCAAGGCGGTGGAGCTTCAACAAGCTAGCACAAGTAAGCACCTGGCACGAGGAGGGGGGGGGGTGACGCAGAACAGGAGATGCCAGTCTGCTCGATGATAAGGTGGGCGCTTAGGAGGAATTGCTATGGATGCCCAGAGCTTTCCCGAACAAAATCTTGTTTCGTCCCCACTGCCATGGGAGGCATGTCTCATTGTTCTTATCAACTTAGAGGTCACAGAGGTCAAGCCAATGCCCAGAGTCACGCCTGGAAAAGTGGGGAGCTGGACTTGACCCCGGGCAGCTAGGGTCGAAAGAGGCCAGGAGAGAAGGGCTTCTCCACCACGATGACCGCAGCAGCTGGAAAGACACCCGGAAAGGGGCCTGGGTCTCCTGCCTCCCCCCCCGGTGTTCAGTGCCCTGGGCAGTCACTCCTCCGCAGGCAGAACTGACCACAAATCAAGCTGGCAGCTGCGAGCTGTCCCCGCTGAGTGGAGCACAGGGGTAAGGGGAGAATGTCAGCGGTGCAAGGCTCCCATTAAAAATTTACGGCCACCATCTAATTTTAGAGCCTTCATTTTTCAACAGGAAAAACGCTACTGTATGTGCCACCAAACTGTGAAACAAACAGAATGAGTGCCGTCAGAAAGGGCCCTCCCTAAGTATGATGCTGTAAAAGTGGCCAGTGGGGAAAACCTTCTTCGTGTTAAATCACCCCACGACCTGCCTTGCGTCTCGTTTCAGACCTGAAAGTCTCCTGAACTCATACTGGAAAATGCTGCAGGCTGGGCCAGGAGAATTCTGGAGACTCATAGGGAGGTGTTGACCTCAGGGTCTCTTATATATTTGCAGCTGGGGTGGGGAGCCCTGGAGACTCCAGTGGAAATGCCAGGTGTGACATAACACCAGTAACAGCAGCCCCCTCTACACACACACACACACACACACACACACACACACACACACACGAGAAAGCCCAAGGAGGCAGCAAACAATGGCCAACTCGCTGTCAAGAAGCAGATCGGCAATTTCTTTCCATTGTAGTGAAATATTGTCACACAGGCTGAACTAACAATTGTGATAACAATAACAGTTAACATTTATGCAGCATGTACTATGCGCCAGTAACATATCCTGTTAAGGTCACAGTGTATTTTTATCATGACACTGTCATAGTATGTCTGTAATAACAGCAACACCAGCTAACATTTATTTGAATAATTACTTTACCCTCATGATCACATTAATCTTCGAAACTGCAAAACGATGCTTTGATGCTTTTGTTATTCCCATTGCACAGATAACAAAACAGGCTGAGGTAGTTGGTGCATGGCCGTGCTAGACTGCAAACTAGGATGTGTCTGAATCCAGGGCTGGAGGTCTTCCCCATGCCAGGCACTGCCTCTCGGAGAAGCCCAGGAGTGAGGCTCATTCCCCTCTCGCTTTTCCTAAGCATGTCTTCCTCTGTGTGTGTGTGTGTGTGTGTGTGTGTGTGTGTGTGTGTGTGTGTGTGAGAGAGAGAGAGAGAGAGAGAGAGAGAGAGAGAGAGGGAGGGAGATGTATTTTCTTTTCTTTTATTGGGCTCCAAGCCCATAACTCCTCGCTTGCGTGGTGTGCTGGTGTCAAAGGTGGGCTGAGCGTCCTTCCCCACCCCTAGCTTCATTCCACTCTAGGAAGTAACTTAATTGTCACATGCTGTTATGGTGTCCCTGGTGACCTCACTTTCTCTTCTCCTCTTCATCCAGGAATTCACCTAAAGCTTGAGCTACAGTCTGACGTTTTAACAACTTTGAGCAGGTTGATGGGGACACTGAGAGTCTGGGACGAGTGAAGTCAATTTTGGCTTTAAGCAAAGGAAGCAGAGGGAGGGATGGAAAAGGCGGGGGCAGGGTTTGGGGGGGAGAAAGACGGAGACCCAAGTTGAGGTAAGAGTCCTGAGACATGTCCATGATGGTGCAGAGACAGCAAGATCAGGAAGGGACCACAGCTGCTGGGCACGAGGACAAATGGGCTACTCTCCCCTGTGGGCCTGGCCAGACACAGGCTTTGCTCTAGTCTCAATGGCCATATGACTGATCATCAGAAATCAGATACTGGGAGTTCCTGTCATCAGCGTAAACTAATCTATTATCCATGAGGACGCAGGTTCGATCCCTGGCCTCGCTCAGTAGGTTAAGGATCCGGCATTGCCGTGAGCTGTGGTGTAGGTCGCAGACGTGGCTCGGCTGCCATGTTGCTGTGGCTGTGGCGTAGGCCAATAGCTACAGGTCCGATTTGACCCCTAGCCTGGGAACCTCCATATACTGAGGGTATGGCCGTAAAAAGACAAAGAAAAAAAGAAAAGAAATCAGATACTGAGTGAAAGGAGAGTTGCTATGAACACCTTGCTTGCAAACTGATGTAAGAAGAAGAGTACATTACAAGAGAGTTTCATTTGGAAACTCCGCCATCCCTCAGCACATCAGGGGAGCCCTGTTACTAAAGGTGTGAAGTTGAGGGGTGCAGCCAGGAGAAATCCAGCAATAGACAGTGGACATTTAACTCTTGGTTGCCCTTTATAAAAGAAAAAATTTTTTTTTGTCTTTTTAGGGCCACACACCACAGCCACAGCAATGCCAGATCCTTAACCCACTGAGCAAGGCCAGGGATTGAACCTGCGTCATCAGGATACTAGTCGGGTTCACTACTACTCAGCCAGGACGCAAACTCCTAAAAAAAATAGTCTTTTAAGGTTAGAGGCCTTGTCTCCATACTGGATCATTTCTTCTACATCTACCAAGTTTTGCAGATTTGCTTCCCGGAATCAATGACGGTTTTATGAAATGCTTCCTTCAATGAACTGAGTGAGGACTAGTTGCCCTGCCATCCCAGTGGGACGCCTTGCCCGTGTCCATCTGTGGACACATGCACACGCACACAGATATACTATTTAGTCGCTTGGGAATTATTTACTTGTTTGCAGAATGCTGATTGGAAAAATGTGTTTATATTATTGGATAACTAGGACTTCCTTATTTCTGCCTGAAAACCTGAAGTTTCTCTTTCTATATATTTTTAAAAATTCATTCTCTAATTTGAAAAGTCATACGTGACTGCAATATTATCGTACAAGATTCAAATCATATAAAATGGACACAGGGGAAAATGCGAAAAAGTCCCTTTTACATGATCCAGCCTCCAAAAGGCTCTCATTCCCACCCACCCCTCCAATCCCCCTGCAAGATAAGGCTTTGGTGTTTGACCTTTTTTATGTATGTGTAATTATCAACTTAGTGTGCAAAGAAACTCTTTTTTGAAAGTGCCTCCTTTTATACAAGTTTTATTTTCCTGGCTTAAATGTTACCCTCATTCACTGCAAAGCTGCTTCTCTGAACCTCTGACAACTTGTACCCCAACTTTTACTCTGGCTTCCCTTTGGCTTATTGGTGGAACCTAGTACTTGAATTGCTAATGTTATCTCTGGGGTCAGCCGGGGAATGAAGGAAAGAGCCTGGGTTTTGGCATCTCACCTGGGTTTGAATCGCAACGTGATCACCATTCAGCCGTGCCCTTGGGAAAACTGGGTAGTGTTCATCCCTTCCCAGGGGTCAAAGGCCAGGACTCTGGACCCGAGCTGCCTGGACTCAAATTCCCACTTACTCAGTGGAGAGCTTTTGACAAGCACTTGACCTCTTAGTGCCTTAGTTTCCCCAAATGTAAAATAGGGGAAAAGATAGCATCTCCCTGTTAGGGTTGCTGTGAGGACCAAGGAAGTTAATTTAGTACCTGGCGCACACACACTGAATGTTCAGTAACATCAGCTGCTTTTTATTACATTCCCATGCGGCCAGAACTCAGTTCTGTGAGTCTACCTGCAGGCAATAAATACCTGCCCGAGGAACACGAATGAGTGCAGTCAAATTATTACAAAGCTAAAAAGACAGCAGAACCTTTAAAGTCCTGGCAGAAATTTCTATCACCAAGGCCAACATAAAGTTATCTTTGGATTCAACACACAGAACTCTCAACACCCCCTTCTGTTTCGTCCTCCAGCCCATCAACTTCGAGTCCCCCTCACCCCTCGCTCTTTCCTCCTAGTCCCCACCCCCAACCAGGCCAAGGCCCTCTGACCTCAGAGCTCTGCCGTGTACCACCTTCCCCTGTGTTCTACGCCTGGCAGTCAGGTCAGGTCTTGAAACACGTCTCACCCATGAAGGAAACGCTGCCTTAACCCTTAATCAACCTTGTTGATTACAGCAACCTTCAAAGTTCTCTGTCAAAGTTGTTTCTGAACCTGCCCCTCAACCTAGACTTCTCGCCACCCTCTGAGCATGTCTTCCATCACCTCTGCTCTGAGCCAACGGCTTCCAGTTTCCAATGCGTGGTGCACAGGAGGTGGGAGGAGGGCTGGATGTGAACACCTTTAAAATCCTTTCCAGTCCTGTAGGCCATTTTTCCGATCATCCACAAATCTGGAACTAATAATGGCTCTGCACTCACTATATACTAAACGTTGAAAATGGCCTTTGCTTTACATTCATAAACTCGTTTAATTCTCCTCCATTTAATGAAGGGGGTAATATGATTGTCCCATTTTATAGATGAGAAACCTGAGTCTTGGAGATGATAAATCATGAGTGCAAGGTTGGGAGGACTTGAATACAGACCTGCTCTTGGGGTCAGGGGCAGCAAGTCTCACAGCGCTGTCTCCCTAGCTTGCTTTAGCCTGGGTGAAATATTTCCAAGTCTATCCTCCACCCCCTACCCTCAGTCTTACATTTTCTTTGTCAGACATGAGCAATTGATAAAATAAAATGTGAGTGATTTCTCCTGGGGCTGCATACCGTAACGCACCATGGACCCTGGAATCAAAATCTCTGCAGATATGTATTTGAGGAAGGGCTCCCACAGTAATCCTGCAAGACCTGGCTACAGCTCTGCCCTGGAACCGATCCAGTGGAAGCCATGCCTTCCTCTCTGATCAATATTACCTGGTTGTTGAATCCTTTTATTAAGCCTTTTGTTTTGCTACAATCCTGAAAGTAGAATGACCAGCCAGTTGCTCACAGGAAATTTAAGTATTTTGACAGCACAGAAGAGGGGGTACAGCTGGAGGTTTTTGGACCCAGCTCTAACCAGACTTGTCCGTCCTTAACAAATTGAGTGCTTCCGGCTCCATCGCTTAGCTTCTGCACAGTGATGGACTTCCGGAGCTTAACTTGCTGCCGACAGCCAGGAGGAAGGAGGCAAAAGGAAACCTTTTAATTTATAGTAAATGCAGATCAGTTGTGTGTGTGTGTGTGTGTGTGTGTGTGTGTGTGTGTGTGTTTGTGTGTGTGTGGTTTTTGGGGCTCATTTAAAATGCCAAGCCCAATTGAAACAATAAAATCTCATTTAGTTTTCCCTCATAGGAAACTTCTCAGGTATTTATCAAAATCCTAGAAAAATATATGCTTGTTAACATACTGCGATCCCCCCAAGAGATAGATATTTACAAAATTTGCTTTGGGTAGTGACGCTCCAAGAATATTAAAAAGTATTGCCTTTTCCATGGAACGAATCCTTTATCAGTTTTTAAAACAAAAGCAGTGGGAAAACGCCTTTGCTTTAAACAAAAGCTATCTTTCTCAGCATGAATAGAGTTACTAGGGTAGAAAATCAGATTAGGTTCCATTTCACTAATTATTTCTGAAATGAAATAAATGTTAACAACTCTCCCTTCCAACCTTGGAGCTACACACCTGGAATATTTATTTATTTCCCCTCCACAGAAAATAAGGGTGGGTGTTACCTTTAAGCTACATACGCATTTAATTAACAAATGCAAGGAAAATGATTCTAGCTGCATTTAAATAAGGCACAGGCATGTAGACTTTAAGAGATCTGACCTTAAACACGAAGAAAATATTATTGTAATTACTCCATTTGCTAAAAACAAATGATGTGGCATTTGAATTTAAGACTTCTCTCAAAAAGACTTCTAATCAGTTCACACCTTTCCATTTTAATGGAGTTGGGCTTGAGCCATTGCATTTACAATTATCCAGGCTGACTTCATCCCTTTGAAATGACTTTAAAAGATTAGCATTCATGGATTATTTATTAGCTCCTCGTGACTGTATTTCCAAGAATGGAAACAACATATTGCATCAACGTCTAGTTTCCAAGTTTAACTCTTTTAATTAACAGCACGACCGTACATGGTGGCAAAAGGCGTCTCCGAAGTCACAGGACATCTTGTCATGCTTTTTCCTCCACGTGCGTCTTTCAGAAGTGGCCTTTGTTCCTGGCGAGCTCAGAAAGGATGCTAATCCCAGTGGTGGTGGCCGCCTGTGACGCCCTGTAAACACCGAGATGGCAGAAACAGGCTGCCCGGAGAGGCGCCAGCCTGCGGTAGCGATCGCTGATAGGGAACGGCTGTCTCAGGCTCAGCAGAGAACTCCTCGACGCGGTGGCACTGGCAGTTTAACCCAAACACACTTTCTGCCTAGATAACAAAAATGTCAGGCGTGAGTCCCCGACAGCAACCCCATGGAGCTCCAGGTTTGAGGCGGTGTTGGCGGCGCTCGGCCTATCTGCCATCTGAAGCCCTTCATTGCCTGCCTGGCTGCAAATCTCACCTCCGAGTGAGTGCAAAACCGTGCAAGCGTCACAGCCAGACCTCCTCCAGGCAGGCAAGGGACAGCAAATCTTGCAGTGAGGGATGCTCGAAGTCAGCCTGGCCCTTGAGTTTAAAAAGCGGACAAAGCCATCTGAGGCTGGCTTTTCAGGGGCGCTCAGATTCCTCCAAGAGAAAGCAGAATGAGAAAAATAAATAAATAAATAAACCACTGTGATGGAGAGCCTGGAAGAAAGCAGTGCTCAGGCCTGGATCCTGTAAGAATCTCCCTGGAAAAGGCGGGAGAGTTGAAAGCAAGCAAAGGGTGGCAGTCACTGCAAGCATGGGATTTGGCTTAGGAAATTTGAGTCTTTGCGGTGCTTAGACTGACATACACCTCGCATGCGGAGGCTGTGAATGTATTTTGCTACCCCCCCCCCTTTTTTTTAACCTAAGACAAAACCATTAGATAAAGTTCGTGCTGCACTTTCAGAAAATCTGATGTCGCAAAGTTTATAAACTGTTCAAGTGATGTCTGGTTACTTGCTTTGTAAAGCGTGTTCTGCAGAACCTTTTTGGAAAGTTCCATTGGTGCAGTGATCTGTGATGTTCAAACTATAATTTGATTTATGAAAAACTGACTTACACAAAGAGGCATCTCTAATATATAAAAGAGGACCCACCTGTAACTTTTCCCCCAGGGGCCAGGTTGAAGACGGGGAATAGAATAGGACCATTTTTATAAAACCTGTTTCCTGTCTTGGTATTAAATGTCTGAGATCTCTGCTAAAGCAAATTTAAGTAATGAAAATTTGCCTTTACTGAGGTAAAAATGGATTCATGTGATTTAAAATATGGAGCTGAGATGACATAGTTGTAATAATTATTATAATTCTTCTTCTTCTAATTCTTACTGAGTGCAAGGAATAAAAATTGACGCTATCAAAAAGAAGTTTTGAGGATAAGGATTGCTGTTTTGGATAACATAAGAACCAAGCCAGGGCTCATGAGAAAAAATTTGTCCTGGTTGATTTGATTTGTTGATTTGCTCATTGAGAGTTCAATGATCGTGCCATTCATTCATTCACTCACTCATTCACTGATTCAGCGCTTCTCCTTCCAGGGGTTGTGGTAAGAAGATACTGTGTTTGGAGATACGTGAAATACAGCAAACGTAGATCCTACCCTCAAATAACTTAGAGTCAAATAAGAGAGAAAAAAGGTCAAGGCAGAACTATGAACAAGACAGGATATGATAAGTGGAAAAAGAGAGATAAGAGGAAGAGCCCTGATGAGTGGCATTCCACGGGGAGGTTTTACCTGAGCAGATTCTGGGCAGATGATGAGCAGGGTGATAGTAAAGAAAATCCCCAGAATGCCTTGGTAGAGAAGGTCCAGCGAATCCTGCTCTGGAATAATCTATGTCCGTGAATGTGGAGCAAGACAGGAGCGCTTGCAAGTTTGCCTGCCTTACTGGGCGAGCACATGACTCAGCCCTCCTCTTGGTTCACTGCTGACTCTCCGTGTCCTTGGGCAAGACGCTTGTGGGCTTGGGACTAGTTTTAGAAAATGTAGTGACCATGACAAACTTCTAGACAGAATTCCAATGTATACACCATCGTAGAGAAAAATTACACATACAGGTATATGAGAAGAAAAAAATTAGAAAATATCACCTGTAATTCTAACACTCGAAACATGGTATGTTTATTCTTCTAGACTATGTATCTATTTATTTATTTTTATCTTTTTTAGGGCTGCACCTGCAGCATGTAGAAGTTCCCAGGCTTAGAGTCAAATCAGAGCTGCAGCTGCTGGCCTACGCCATAGCCACAGCAACATCAGATCTGAGCTGCGTCTGCGACCTACACCACAGATCAGGCAATGCCAGATCTGTAACCCACTGAGTGAGGGCAAGAATCAAACCCAAATCCTCATGGCTACTAGCCAGGTCTATAACTTGCTGAGCCACATTGGGACCTCCTTTTTAAAAGCTGTGTAGCATTCCATTGTATTTGTATACCACATTATCTTTTTTTATTCATCTGTTGATAGACATTTGGTTCCTTCCAGCTCCTGGCTATGAACATGGATGTACAAATATCTCTTAGAGACCCTGCTTTCAGTTCTTTCAGATATATACCTAGAAGTGGAATTGCGGGATCATATGGTAGTTCTATTTTTAATTTTTTGAGGGACTACCATATTGTTTTCTGTAGCAGCTGCACCATTTGCCATTCCCATCCGCAGTGCTCACGTGCTCCAGTTTCTCCACATGCTTGTCAAAATGTCTCTTCTGTTCTTTGATAGTGGCCATCCTAATGGGTGTGAGATAATATCTCATTGTGGTTTCTATGTGCATTTCTCTAAAGTAGAATGAACCCTATAGAGGAAGAGGAAGTACCTCTGCCAGGGAAAGCCATGCTCATGAGCCAAAATTTGGCATCGAGTCCTAGACGTAGCTGAGTCCTAGTCGTAGCTTTAATGTTGGCTCATAACCCAACCCAGCCTCATCATCATCTCACTTCTTTCAGCCATACAATTGAAGACTAATACCCACCCTACCTTTGTTCTTGGTGCTACCACAAAGATGCTTAGAGCTAATCTTCGAGGATAAACAAAACTAACAACTTTGTTCCAAAGAGCCAGTCTTGCATAAACACAGTGTACTATGGGCAACTTGTCAAGACGTCCTAAAGGTCCACAGACCAAGGCAGGACCCTGAAATCACATCACAGTAAACATTATTAGTGACTCACTCTAAATCCTCCAGTGATATCTATCTTCAAATATAATCCGCACTGAACCAAGCACTTACCACTTCATCTCACCGTGAGTCCGACCATATGTCTCCATTTCTCCCCCCTTCAACGACTAGAAACAAATTCAGAGTTTTGAGTTTCAACTGCTTCATTCTTGCGGCTGCTAAGACAATTACAGATTAAATAGGATGAACCAAGTGGCCATACTTCTTGTAAAGTTATCCCCAGAGATAAATGTACAATGTTGTTTCGGAGGCTGTGGTGGTGTCTGCAGTGTAACTAAGGTTGACAGACTGCCTGCATGTGGGTGGCTGTCTCCTTTCCAGCTGTGACCAACTGAATTATATCACCTGTCCCGTTTGATGTATTAGGATATGCCCAAGCTCAAGATGCATGTTGCTGCAATAGGGAAATTAATGTCCACCACTGGAGGCAATTAATAATGATTAGGAGCAAAACAGCAGGGTTAAATCTGTGCATTTAACAGAGTGTTCATGCACTTTTATACTATATTTCAGTCTAGTTGCTCAAAAGAAAAAAAAAAAACCTTTTGGGGGGACTAGAACAATCTTACCTTGATTAACGTGTAAACTTAGATGTAATGTCAAAGTCGCTTCAATGAGACATATTTATTCATTATTTACTTCATCTTCCCTTCCAGAGGTTACAGGAAAACATTGCACAAAAAGTAGTATCCTAAGGAGAGAGATGTTCAGATTCAGTGGAGTTGCTGGCAGAAGTCCTAGACTTTTTGAATTGCCACATTCACCTCATGGATTGGGGTGAGAAGTTCTTGCCTCTTTTAGTTTACAATTCTGTCGTTAATATACTAAAAAAAAAGGCAACAAACTGGCACACTGTGTATTTGCAATGCTTGGTTTAGTGCAACTCCATAAAAATCTGTGTATAAAATACACAGTGGTGGGTAAATAATTTCCCTTTGGTTGCTAACATCTAGATATAAATTTGAATATTAGAAATTTAAATGGAACAAGAGATTTTGCTCCCCAAGTGCAGAAAACACTGAAAGCAAATTGGTTATAAATCTATAAGACAGAAGAGCCTGAACAGTATTGATGTATGTAAAAGCACACATGTGCCTCTGACTAGGCATTTATGTCACCATGTATTAGCGGAAAGCAAGCACAATACAAATATTCATTGATCAGATATTTTATTAGGAAATTTCATTAAACAGATTAAAACATAATTGACCATCAGCTGGACTTTATACCTCCGAGAAGATTATATACTTAAGTGATAATGCAATTGTCATTAATTAAAAACTATGAGATTAAGGTCTCGGGAAACTTCAAAGCCCTATTTTATTATGATAGAATCTAAAAATAGAAACTCTGAAATGATTCCTTCGCCCTGAACCTGCAATGGCTGGGGTGACCTTGAAATTCTCTTTGTAGCCTGAACTCATGAGACAGACCAAGGCTACTCATGGGCTTGAGGCCTCCTCTCATTTCTCCTTCACTGTGTCCTCAAGAGTGACTCAGGCTACACCATCTCAAAAGAGACTCAGTTAAAATGAAAAATTTGGGAGCTCCCGTTGTGGCTCAGTGGGCTAAGAACTTGATAGAGTGTCCATGAGGTTATGGGTTAAGGATCCAGCATTGTTGCAAGCTGTAGCATAGGTTGCAGACGTGGCTCAGATCCAGTGTTGCTGTGGCTGTGGTGTAGGCCAGCAGCTAAAGCTCTGATTTGACCCCTACCTGGGAATTTCCATATGCTGCAAGTGCAGCCACCAAAAGGAAAAAAAAAAATGAAAAATAAAAAAAATCAAATGAAAAATTCTGTCCGGGATCAGACCTTAACCCAGGTCTCCAGCTATTTGGATGTAACTGAAATATTTGATTGAATTTTAACAATAAACACAAATACTTGGCATCATTCTTCATGTGGGTATTTAGCATCCGGTGATTCAATGTCTACACAGGAGTTTAGTTTGAACAATGCATTCATTTAGTCATTCATTTGTTCATTAACTAGTCTTTTTGTCCTGACCACCATTATTTATTCATTTGCCTCAAAATCTCGACATGGCTGAGTTAACAGTTAAGCCTGTGATTTATCAATGAATCTCAACTCTTTGCCTGCAGCATAACTTTGGTTATTTTTAGGAATCTCTTCATTCAACAGGGTTTTTTGTTTGTTTTTTGGAGTATTGTGTGTAAAGAAGTCTTCTGGATGGTCAGTCACACAGGCATTTAAAAAAAAAAAGTGAGGAATTTTCTCCTAAATTTATCAGTGTTGACCAAGTGCCAAGCTCACAACTCCATGCGGTAGGCATTATTCCCATCTACCTTTGAGGAACTCCAGCCCTGAAGAGATAGCTTAGGTTGCAGAATGGTGATTGCAGGGTCGGAATTCCAACCTCAACTCCTGTTTCCAGGGTCCCGAGGTCTTGTCTGCACAGAACAGCCATCTCCTAAGGCGCTGGCCAACCCAACAGCAGATTAGGTAGCTGTGTTCAGTCAGCTCCTCTCTCCACCAAAGATCAGTTTCTTAGTCAATAATTCCTGGGGGGAAAAAATCAGAGATTGACTGAGTCTGCTGTAATTGCCGGACAATGCTGGTGTTGAGGTGCTGCTGCCACACCTAGTCCCAGCCTTTTCACAGACAAGGAGAAGACAGCACTTGACCTTCACAGTGGCCCTGGCCTCTTCCTGGGATCCATGCTTTTGCTTCTGAGCTTCCCATTGGATTCCTGGCTTCCCATTCATGGTCTGGTTGGTGCTGACAACAGGCTGGGCAATTTCTTTTCAGCTTGATGAACTTGAGCTGTTCTGCTTTCTCCCTAGATTTGATGCCCCCTGTAGGATGACAGTCATTCCCCACCTGCCCAGCCCTGGAGAACCCACCTGGTGTGGCAACCCCATAACCTTCCCTACCTTGCCAAGGAGAAAGACATGGATAATGCAAGAACACAATGCACTGGTTCTTCCACCAGAATGCATTACAATCTTCTGGGGACTTAATAAAGAGACAGATACCCGAACCCTTCTCTGAGCCTTCTGAACTTATAGGAGTGTGTTTCCACCCACTCCTCAGGGAACATAGATGCATACCCACACCTGAGAGGCACTCTCATGATGAGAAGGTCCTGTCTGCAAGCACGCAGCTTCCAGCACTGGAACGGGAAGCTCATCAGGTTCAACTTTTTTTTTTCCTGCAAGAGAAGAAAAAAAAGGAAATCTCTAATCTGCTGATTATTTCAGAAGATTATTAATCTTTTGGGTGTCACCACAGAGACTTCAAGCATGGGTAGAGTCATAGCAATTGTAGCCCTTTGCTTTTAGCAATTAGTGTAAGAAAATTATATTTCAGTTTAGCAGAATTCCTTATTTCTCTACTTATGAAAGAAAAAAAACCCACCTTACTCATTAGAGAACTGTTAGACCAGACCTAAATTTTTAAGCAGATGTCCATGAAAATTATGAAGAAGAATTTTACAAACTCGGTGTATCTACTCTACTCAGCTCTGAATCCAATTCAGCTCAATATTAGTGGGATAAAATGATACTCCTTGGGCTTTTCATACTTATTTTGGGTCTGAACTCTGTGGGTCGGCATTCTTTCTATGGCTTTTTCAAAAGGCTTTTTAATCTACCTTGATAAGCCTCACCCTAAAGCAAATCTAACTCAGCTAAAATTAGTTACTCATTATATTTTCAATTGGAATCCATGTAACCCACTTGTGAGTAGCAACCATTTATTCCATCATTTTAGTGAGCATGCACTATGTGTCAGGCACTGGACAAAATACATTATAGACACTGACCCATTTAACTATTCTCATTAACAATGACTCTCATTTCTCAGATGAGGGAGCTGGGACACAAGAGTAGAGGTGACAGAACCAGGATTGGTATCCATCTGTCCACGTGTTATACTATTGCCTGTGTGTACAGAAAATAGAACTGCCACTTTTAGGGACTTGATTTGAGTAAAGCAAATAACATTTGAAGTATTACCCAGTGCTGAGGCCTGTGGTTATAGCCCTCATGTGGGGAACAGGACATCTGATGCAGTGGGAAAGCATGTTATCCTAAGCTTTTATTCAGTGAGGTGCTGGCTTTGACTGGCCCAGATGTGCATCTGATCCATGGAAGGTCGTGGAGACCTGTGACTCTCCATACCACTGTATTTATTTAAAATGACCCAAAGGAAGACCCATACGACTTAAAGACCAAAGGCAGGCTTTCTTCTAATCCTCACACTAGCCTAAATCAATTATGACTACCACTGACCTCAGGGTCCCAGAGTGACTCTTGGGATATGCTCTGTGATTTTGGTTAGTTCCTATTGCTCTCAGCAGAGGCCTGGGCCTGTTTTGTTTTTGCTTTTGTTTTGGTCACACTTGTACGAATCTGAGCCACAGCTGCGACCTAAGCCACAGCTATAGCAATGCCGAATCCTTAACCTGCTGTGACACAGGGGGACCTGGATTTGTTGACTGAATTCACAGATTTCCTTCCTGAACAGAAACAGGACTGCTCATTTGTTTGAGGTGGAAGAGGAAGGAGTCAGGCTTCTAGACCCAAGTTAACTTACTTTGACTTTTATCGTTGTAACTTAGGATTGCCTTTGCAGGTGCACAGCCTGATCCACTCCAGCCCATTTTCCCCATCTCAGTCTTGAGCAGGCTTTTGACAAGGGCTCCGTGGCTTTGGATTTGTTCTCACCATAAGGAGGGCTATTGTCTGTTCTGCACCTACTGTGTACGGTTTGAGATGTTGCATATGCACTATCTCATTTGATGATGAATTATTATTAATCTGCCCTAAAGATGAAGACTTTGGGATGGAAGGAAGTGAATACCTTTGCTGAAGATCACAGCTTTAGAAAGGGGCAGAGCTGGAATGTGAGCTCAGATCAGCCAAACCTTCTCCCCTCGCCTCACAAGATGCCTATAAGATAATTGTTTTTTGGTTGGTCGAGACTAACGAGTCAACCAAAAGGACGTGATACCAGAATCTGGAGTTTTGGCTCATTCTTCTGTGTGAGCTCTCTCCAATATGGAAAACAAAGGGTTAATCTCCTTCACACACAAGCCTATTTCTGACCCTGAGGGCAAAGTGGTGTTTCTGTCTTTCATCCTCACTGGTTTAAAAAGAAAAAAAAATGCTGCTAACAAGTTTCAACAAAGTTTGTAATCCAGAGTTGATACATAATGAAAAGCAAAGTGGTTGCTTTAAAACAATTTAACATTTTCATCTGAAAGTTGATGGAGACATGGATTCCTTTCAAGATCTTCATCATCTCATCAGCTCTATAGCTGGACAAATAAATAAATCGACCTGTTATATCACCATTCAAATGATTAAAAAGAAATAAAGTGATGCCAGATGTTTATTTGGAAAAACCCACAGAACACATTGAAAACAATTTCTACTTCTGCAACTGGAAATTGGAATTGATCATTACTGGGCATTAAATGTGCGTATGTTTTTCTGAAGTTCCTAAATCTATTTAATTTCTATGTTGACAGAGATATTAGACAGCTGTTTGAAAATCTGTCTCTCTTTTGTGAGCTATGCACAAGAAATCTTTATGTTAAACCACAAAATGTCTATGAGAGCTCTTCAGTGTACTCAGCAGCCTGCGAGTGGGATGTCAGGGGCTGGACGCAATAACCGAACCTCCATCCTCAATGGTCTTGAGTGTCCCACGTGCACCGCCCTAAAGACATAGCTGTTGAAGGCAATGACTGAAGTGCTGCCTTGAAAGCCGGCTTTGGAGAGTAGAGTGAAAGACAATGAATTAGGAGACCAGACATTCTCCATCTATGGCTTCACTGCCTACCCTTGGAGGGACACTTCTGGAATGTTCCTAGAACTTCTGCCCCTATTACCCATCTCAATCTCAACCACTTCCCTCCCAAGGGGCTACTCTGGGCACCAGGCACAAGAGAAAAGAGAGCCAACTTCATTCCTCAGAGTCTTTGAAGGGCAGGCTGATGAACTTGCTAATTGACTGCATCGCTAAGCTTCTTGGAAAACATCTCTGCAGCCTAAACAAAGAAAAGCAAAAACCTTTTGTGTTCTTTGTAGCACAATTTATAAAAAATAGGGAAAAAAATGGATTAAGTCTAGATGTCTTAGACCAGGGAAATGATAATATAAATTCTGCTAAATTTGCACAATACCATACCCATGAAAAAGGAAATTTACCAAAATCAAAAGTAGAAAGGAAGAAAGGAAGAAAGAAAGGGAGAAAGAAAGACAGAAAGAAAGAAAATGCATTTTATTGGTTTGCTTGGGCTACTGTAACAAAATACTAGGGACCGGTTGTCTTAACAGAAATTTATTACTGTTAAGTTCACAGTTCTGGAGGCTGGAAGTCCAAGATCAGGGTGATGGCAGGTTTGGTTTCTCCCGAGGTCTCGCTCCTTGCCTTGCAAATGTGCCCTTTCTTGCTGTGCCCTCACATGGTCACCTCTCGGCTTATACCTCTTTCCGTGATAAGGACACCATTCATATCAGATTAGGGTTATAACCCTAAGGACCCCTTTTAACTTTATCACCTCTTTAAAGACTGTCTAAATATGGTTATATACCATGGATACTAATGATTAAAACTGCAACACATGAATTTGGAGTGTGAGGCACATAATTCAGCCCATGACATGCATTTTCTTTCTTTCTTTTTTTCTTTTTTTCCTTTTTAGGGCTGCACCCGTGGCATATGGAAGTTTCCAGGCTAGGGCGAATCAGGGCTGAGAGCTGCCTGCCTATGCCACAGCCACAGCAATGCCAGATCCGAGCCACATCTGTGACCTATGCTACAGCTTGTGGCAACCCCAGATCCTTAACCCACAGGGATCGAAACCACATCCTCATGGACACTCCGTTGGGTTCTTAACCTGCTGAGCCACAACAGGAACTCCAACATACATACATCTTCTTAACCATAATGCTGCCCATAATGAAATTGTTTAATAATTTCATAATTTAAGAAATTTCGTTTTCAGGCCATAGAGGGTCATGCAAAAAAATCCCCAAACAAACCATGTTATCTTCATTATAAGCTAGTGGATGACTTTCTGTTACCTCCTTTATTTATTCACTAGTTTAGAAATAAAATCCCATTTGGCAAAGGGAAATGATTAACTAGAATTCAAGGAATTTCAAAATGGCTCACCTAATCCTCTTGCTTTGGGGACTCAATAAAATGTATTTCACTATCCAACCAGAGCTTAAATTAAATAGCAGATTGATTGAAATCAAGGCAGTATGAAGAATATCCAGAAGACTAAACCTCTTCAAGGAACTCACAGTGTGAGGAGACAAAAGCATAAATATATGAAACATTAATAATGATGCATGACAGTAATCCAAGAAATGTCATGAGGCAGAATGGGACGAATTGCAGAATGTGGATGCCAGGAAGTTGGTGTCAGGAATTCAGAGAAAGGCCAGTGACTGGGAGAGGTGATCCAGGAAGCCTTCCTAGAGGAGGAGGAGGAAGTTATCATGTTAAGTAAATGGGAATTGATTTCCCTTAGAAGCAGAGCTGAAGTTTCCAATTGTGATGGTGGGAGATGCACGTGGAATCCAAGTCTAGAGAAAAGGCTGGCGCTGGCTGTTTGCATCCTTCATCTTCCAGAAGAGTGACAGGAGAGGGACTGGAAAGGAGCTCCCATTGTGGCTCTGAGGTTAAGAACCTGACAAGTGTCCATGAGGATGCAGGTTTGATCCCAGGCCCTGCTCAGTGGGTTAAGGATCCAGCATTGCTGTGAGCCATGGTGTTGGTCACAGAGGTGGCTCAGATCTGGCGTTGCTCTGTCTGTGGCATAGACCAGTGGCTGTGGCTCCGATTTGACCCCTAGCCTGGGAACCTCCCTATGACGAGGGTGTGGCCTAAAAAGAGGAAGGAAGGAAGGAAGGAAGGAAGGAAAGGAAGGAAGGAAGGAAGAGAGAGAGAGAGAGAGAAAGAGAGAAAGAAAGAGAGAAAGAGAGAGAGCGAGAAAGAGAGAGAGAGAGAAAGAAAGAAAGACAGACAGACAGACAGACAGAAAGAAAGAAAGAAAGAAAGAGAGGCGGGGGACCGGAAAGACCCCCGCAGCGGCTGTGAAAGGTGCAGGAAGAGAACAGGGACGGTGTCCAGAGCAAGTGCGTCTTCTCTGGGAACACGTCCCACCAGCTGGCCCTGGCACTAGCCGTCCGCTGGGATGACACCGAGGACCTCATCTTCAGTCCTCGAGCTTCAGCAGTGGATAAATGGGCTCCGTTTTGGAGGCCATCAAAGAGGGGGAAATGTGTCAGGCAAGTTGGGAGATCTTTATCACTCCTCCACTTGGCAGATCAAGGTCAAGTCCTCTATGCATCCTCTTCAAGAAGGAGGTGGTGGACACAGACGACCCCTCGGCAGGGAGGAGGAGCAGGGTGAGGCCCTTCGGGGAGCCACCTGGGGTGTAGGAGCCAATGTGTCTGGGTTCAAACTCCTGCCCCCCGCCCCCACTGACTAACTGTGTGACTTTGAGCAAGTTAATTGACCTCTCTGTGTCTCAGTTTTCTCATCCGTAAAATGGGATTAGCAATCAAACCTCTCAGAGTTGTTTTAAGGATTGAGGTAACACACGTCTTGATATTTAGGTCACACTCAAGAAACGTTGGCATTCATGTTAATACTGGTGACAGCGGCAGGCCATTTGGGGAGTGCAGATGAGACGTGGGGTGAACTAGGGCAGAAGCAATGAGAGCCTGGGGAGGATTTAAAGAGGGCAAACGATTATGCGTCCACAGAGAAAGCCAGAAGGTGTGGCCGTGGGGCCCACATCCCTGGGAGGAGGAAAAACGGTGGCTTTGCCTGAAGTCCACGGACAAATCACCTGACCTCATGAATCAAGTGGGGATATCGAGCCACCCTGGAGCCCTCACAGGATGGCCACGCACAGTAAACGAATAAGTACATGCCAGCGCTTGGGCAATGCTGATGTTACAGCATGTCTGTAACGTCAGAGAATCTCTCCATTCATAGGATTTCCTCTCAACAAATGTCTGCTTGCCCCTGTAAAACGTCAGTGACGTTTAGCCACACCCATCAGGTCATTTAATTACTGGCTCTTACGCTCGTGACCGAAGTTAAAGGCACAGGTGTTGTGAAGGACCTTATTTTGTACATAACAACACCCGCAAGGCAGGGAACATGAGTGAGGCCACAGAAAACTGCGGTGATCATGACAGCAGCAATGGCAGTCAAGCCACGGAGCTTCCTCCCCACAGGTCTGTAATTAGCTAATGTCACCGAGAGGCCATAAACAGAAGCTCCTGTACTTCATACAGGCCAGGAGATAACAAGGTAAATAGCCAGTGGTTAATTCCTCCATGTAAGAGTGCGGAGTGCGTGGCAAATAGGTTTGTGACCGTGCTTAGTACCGTCTCTGTACGGAATGGTTTTTGTTAAGGATGCGTGAGCTCAGAGTCCAGCTCGCTGTGCCTGTTCCACGTTGGAAGTGACCCAAAGGCTCACTTACTGGGGATCTCCTAAGGCCTCCCTTGAAAATGGTGGGAGTGGCTTAGAGGAAGCCTGGGGGTTGCAGAAAAGCACGGCAAATACGTTCTCTTTTGCAATGGGCTGAAGCCCATCATAATTTGCTTTGGGAAAAATTTTGATTTCTCAGAGAGTCTAGTGTAGCCTCATTCAAGTTTAAAACAGAGATCTAAGATGCAAGCAGAAGATTCACCCAGCCAGGGATTGCACAGAGGCCAGAAGTCCAGAGTTCAGGGATGGCCTCCCTGCCTCCCTAATGTGCATAGCAAGTCCTGGGCAATTGTCATGCACCTCAGCTTGTCCTGGCCTGCTTTGCACTAAAGGCAGGCCACTCCCTCCACATGGTGCTGGATTCTCCTCCGTATTGCTTCCTGTATCTGGAATCAGATGACCACTGGCAGATGAGTGCATAGCAAAACATGGCCTATATAAACGAAGGAATACTATTCAGCCCTGAAAAGGAAGGGTGTTCTGGTACATGCTACAACACTGCTAGACCTTGAAGACATCGTGCTGAGCGAAAGAAGCCAGACACAAAAGCATAAATATCATATGATTCGCTTACAGGAGGTACCAGAGCAGTCACATTCGTAGTGACAGAAATTAGAATCGAAGTTACAAGGAACTCTGGGGGGAGGGGTAATGGGGAGCGGGTGCCTAATGGGTACAGAGTTTCTGTTCAGGATGATGGCAAAGTTCTGGAGATGGACGGTGGTGATGGCTGTACAACAATGTGAATGTGCTTCATGCTGCTGAATCCTACACTTAGAAATGATTAAAATGATACATTTTATGTCATGAATATTGTACAATTTTTTAAAATGTGGTTCCAAAACTAAAAAAATCAGAGACGTATCCACATGTCATAAAGAACTTGCTCCAATGAATCCAGCACACAGACATCTTATCAATGTGTTGTTATGTGATAACTTTGATTTATGTCTCCTTTCTGAAATATGAAATTTGTCACAATTTTTTTTTAGGGCCCCACCTGCAGCATATGTAAGTTCCCAGGCTAGGGGTCGAATCGGAGCTGCAGCTGCCAGCCTCCACCACAGCCACAGCAACCTGGGATCCAAGCCACATCAGCAACCTACGCACAGCTCTCGGCAATGCCGATCCTCAACCCACTGAGCGAGGCCGGGGATCGAACCTGCATCCTCATGGATACTAGTCAGGTTCATTACCACTGAGCCACAGTGAGAACTCCCACACTTTTTAAAGATATGAGAAGTTTGGGACAGGCAAGAATAAATATTTTTGGATGGGCTGTGCTTTTGTGTTTGGATATCTGAAGGCATTTTTTCTTTTTTTAGAGGCTGGTTGACGCTTCTAAAATTTTAAGCAATTACAGGTAGTGATAAATACTTGGCTAAAATCCTTCTAAAGCGTCTGGTAATCATTTTAGCTGTGAAAGCCTAAGATGAGTTCAGACACACAGTTATACTAAAATCTTTCCCTCTTGCCTACCTCTCACACAGATTATGGAGGGAATGTGTTCTAGACAATAAAATCTAAGGGGAAAAAAATTGCCATCCTGTTTCAGCTCTGCCATTAAACCCAACGATGGCGGCCATTGTCGTGTGAAGGGAAAAACAACAAGTTTACAGTTCCTCATTTCCCATGGTAAACAGATTGCTTATTTTAATTTTGAAAATAAAGCGATGGAGGCTATGTAGGTCTGTAAATAAGAGTGTGCTTCTCAATTTTCTGCAAATGCTTAAGTGGTTTACATCTGTTTCCTCCCAGTTGTATTTCTCAAACATGAATTTCCATTTTAAAAAGAGTCGTAAAATCACTACTGTTTCTCTGTGGATCTATTAGCAATAAAATAGCCTACAGAGGTTTGCACAGCCATGGAAAATGTACAGTGATAATAGGCTGTCCTGCTGTTACATGGCTTATGCAAACTTCACATTTATCACGGCAGAACCATCTATCCGCGGGGTTGTAGCACTGCAAACAACGGAATAAAAAAGACCAAGAGAAGGAAGATGAGACCGAAATCTCTGAGTACACATCATTAATCAGACAAGATGAATTCTCAAACTTGGAAGCGGGTTTCCTCAGAGCCAAGTGAGCAAAGGAGCAGGAGGGGGGCGAGGGGCCAGGTTGGTCACCATCTGCAAAGTACATCTTTCCAAACAATCACCTCCAACACACAAAAGCATTTGCTTCTCTCATTGACATGTTGTGGGATTCACTAGGGCTTTCATATATATATATATATATATATATACATATTTTTTTTTTGAAAGAACCAAGTCAGGTCATCTGTTGAAAACTTTTAGTCCAGCAGATGATGCAATTATTCTTTTCTTACTTTAAGTAAAAGGGCTCAAAATAGACCCTTGTGTGCTCACACATCAGTGAGGCATCTCTCATCGGCCTCTACTCGCCCTGTCTAGGAAGCTGCTGGGTGACACACAGCACATTTATCCGGCCCCTAAAATCCCACATCATAAGTGGGACTGAGTGTTCATATTCCTCCAGCCCCACTTTGCATCCCAGGGAAATGCTACCATATACACAGAGAAGGTGATTCCCGCCCCCCCCCCCCCCCCCCGGAGTCTACACTCATTCACTAAAGGTCTGGAAGGATGGCCAGGGGCAGGCGTCAACATGCCTCCTTCCAAAACAGGCAGCAGAGGTGCCTCATCCAGGAGGACCATGTGTTTCCCAGTCTTCTGAGTTGCCCTGTTTCCCTGAAATAGAAAAGAATCAATGACATATAAAGTATCCCCATGGAAGTTCAATTGCTTGGCCTCCACAGCCCATTCGATTTAGTGGCATATCTTTTAATGTGCGTAAAAGTGTTTTTGTTTTGTTTCATTAGTTCAATAGAGGGAGAAGTTTGAGAAAAAAATTCTTTGGCCTTTAAGAGGGAAGATGGAAGAGGTACCTTTGAATGAAACCTTCCCATGAGTGCCCACTGATGCTCAACCCTGGAAGTTTGACTGCTTCAGGAATAGACCCAGACAGGGATGAATCGAAGGAAAACAGTTGGTGAAGGGAAGACAAGAGGAGGTGTGTAGCTTGTGCATCTAACATCCCATCATTCCAGCCACTCAAAGGCCATGTTTTTTTATTTAGAGTGGATCCTGTTCTTTTGAATTAATTCATATCGCTCGATTTCTTGCGGGGGCACTTTAGTTACATATCCCCCAAATCATCAGATCCCTTCAGACAGGTGAGTGGGAAACAATCCAGCTACTAACCTCAACCCACTTGTGGATCAAGCAACCAGTTATTTCAACGCATCAATGTGTTCTTGTCTTGACAGCATATGTACTTCTCCTAAGTGTATCATTGTTGGTGGGGGCGGGGGAGTGTTTGTTTGCATTTTAGATTAAATCTTCTAGCACAGAGAACTATAGTCCGTATCATGATGATAACCTATAATGGAAAAGAATCTGAAAAAGAAGATGTATGTATATGCACACACACACCCACACGCAGAACTGAATCACTTCGCTGTACGCCTGAAATTAACACAACATTGCATGTCGACTGTACTTCAGTTAAAAAAAAAACACATATGGAGTTCCCGTCGTGGCGCAGTGGTTAACGAATCTGACTAGGAACCATGAGGTTGCGGGTTCGATCCCTGCCCTTGCTCAGTGGGTTAATGATCCGGCGATGCCGTGAGCTGTGGTGTAGGTTGCAGACGCGGCTCGGATCCCGCGTTGCTGTGGCTCTGGCGTAGGCCAGTGGTTACAGCTCCGATTGGACCCCTAGCCTGGGAACCTCCATATGCCGCAGGAGCGGCCCAAAGAAATAGCAAAAAGACAAAACAAAAACAAAAACAAAACACATAGCTCTGGAGTTCCCGTTGTGGCACAGTAGGTTAAGAATCCAACTGCAGCATCTCGGGTTGCTGGGGAGGCACGGGTTTGATCACCCATGGGTGCAATGGATTAAAGGATCGGGTGTTGCCACAGCTGTGGCAAAGGTTGCAGCTGCAGCTTGTATTGAATCCCTGGCCCAGGAACTTCCATATGCCACAGAAATATATATATATATATATCGAATATTCTCTAGTGCGCTGGTCTGTGATCTCCCAGGAAGTGGTGAAGCGGTGGTTCTCTGTGGTTCTCTAAACACTGAAGCTGGCAGGACTCTCTGAATCCAGACTCCAGCTGCCCGGCCGCTCGGGTCATCTCTCCCGTGTCCGTAGTCTTCTTTCCCCAGAGGCTCTGGCTTACCCCCCTGTCTCCGAATTCTCTGTGGCAGCAGCAGGTTTGATCCCACTCCCAGGGCTCCCCGTGCCTAGCTGACTGGTCCAGGGACTGAATGGCCACAGGGGCCGTTCCAGCCTCGTGTGGTGCACTTGAGGCAGAGAGGGATGTGCCGTCCAGGTGGCCCAGCCCCACGGCCACTCTGAAGCCTCGGAGGAAGGCGGGCCGCCCAGCGTGCCGCCCTGGCTGGCCGCCCATCTCAGGCTTGGTGGGGAGATGGATGCACGGTTGCCGCTCTGCCTCTTCCCCCGGCGCTCTTATGCCGTGTTGGCAGCTCTTTCGTAAACAAAAACCCAGTGTTCACTAGCAAGACTGCCAGCTCTGCAGAACTATTTTTAGGATGAAGTTGGAACCCCACCTGCACCCCAGTGAAGGTCCTTGGCCATTCTGGGAGGTGTTCATTTGACCCCTTTTGATGGTTCCACACTGGCTGTGTGGTCTCGTTTCTCCTGAATCTCTCTGGGAACCCCTCCTGGGAAATCCTCTGTCTGAAAACAATGCTTCAGATTCTATCCTGGGTCCCTCTGCCAATCACTGGCAACCGGACCAAGGCCTAATCATAGCAGTTGTCAGAGTAGTAACAATAATTGCTACAACTATCTGGAGCTTTCTCTCTGCCGGCTCTCACCATCCAAGGCCCAGACAGGCTCATGAGCTTGGCCAAGCTCCACAGTGGGGTTGGTGTTGAAGTTGGGATTGAAGTCCACGGCTTTAAGCCCGGGTTCTACGTCCTTCACAATCCTATAGCATCTTCATGGTGGCTTCTGTTTGCCAAGTGGAAAGAGATCCTTTGTTTCCAGCCCCAGAGGTGCCTGGTGGAGACCTCATGCATGGGGGGCTCTGGGCCCGGCCTCTCTTTCCCACATTTCATTCTGGCTCCTCCCGCAGCCTCGACACCCCCCCCCACCCCTGACTATCCATCTTCTACACAGCAGGGCAGGGTAATTCGCTGCATGCTAGGCAGTAACTACATAGTAATAACAATAATTCTTGGTACTTAGAGCTCCTCATCCGAGGACGTCACCCAAGCTGAAAGAAATTTAAATATATCTGTTCACGGCAGCGTGGGGGCACGGGGGGTGGGGGTGGGGCTCATGCTCAGACCCAGAGAGAGATGGGCACATGTAAGGGAGGGAACACCCAGTCCTTCCCAGTGGGGCCTTCCTGACCAGACAGTGGAATTAAGAAGGGAACCGAATGGGGAAAGGGCCAGGCGGGCCTGGTCTCTCACTTCCCTGAAGCTCCTCTGCGTTTGAATCTTGTCAAGTTCACTGTCTGCCCAACCCTCTGGCTTCTGGCGTTGACGAGAAAGAGCTATTCCCCAGCTATGCCTCTGCTGAAATTAGCCGCCAGCGTCCAAGTCTTCTCTCCAGAGACCTTCCCCAGGCAGGCACTGCTGGGCTCCGGTGGGGGTCTGATGCCTGCACCTCATCACCATCCACTTGGATCCCCGTTCCTTCTGCCCCTGGGGATGGTTCCTTGTTTCTGCTGAATTCAGGAGAATCCGCACACAGGCTTCTCTGGGCAATATGTTCCCCCCAAGGCTCCCAGGGCAGCCTGGGCTGGGCAGGGCTCTCTAGCTAAGGGCCAGCAGTCCCAGAACCTCATCTTCTTCTCCTACCCCCACCAGCCATCTGCCCCTTCCTGGCTAGGAGAGGCCTCTGGGCTTGCTTCTTACCTGCTTGGACCCAAAGGATGTGCCCCTCTCCACTAGCTTAGTCCAAAGTCTGCACCCCCATAGGACACACAGGAGAGATGGATGCACCACTGCAAGGGGGACACTTAACCTGGAAGTTAACTTAATCAGCTGGGGAAATCACCTGTAATCTTGGATTAAGTCACTGCTGGAGTTCCTGTTGTGGCTCAGCAGTAACAAACCTGACTAGCATCCATGAGGATATGGGTTCAATCCCTGGCCTTGCTCAGTGCGTTAAGGATCCAGCATTGCTGTGAGCGGTGGTGTAGGTCGCAAATGCAGCTTGGATCCTGTGTTGCTATGGCTGTGGTGTAGGCTTGCAGCTGAAGTTCCGGTTTGGCCCCTAGCCTGGGAACTTCCACATACTGCAGGTGGGGCCCTAAAGTGACCAAAAAAAAAAAAAAAAGAGTAAGTCATTGATAAATAAGTCAGGCAGAGAAAGACAAATATCATATGATATAACTTATCCATGGAATCTGAAAAAATGATACAGAAGTTCCCACTGTGCCTCAGCAGGTTAAGGACCCAACACAGTGTCTGTGAGGATGCAGGTTGGATCCTTGGCCTCGGTCATTAGGTTAAGGATCCGGTATTGCTACAAGCATGGTGTAGGTCACAGATGCAGCTCGGATCCAGTGTTGCTGTGGCTGTGGCATAGGCCGGTGGCTGCAGCTCAGATTCGACCCCTAGTCTGGAAACTTCCATATGCCACAGGTGCAGCTGTAAAAAGAAAAAAAATTTTTTTTTTGTAAATGATACAAGTGAATGTGTTTACAAAAGAGAAATAGACTCACAAACATAGAAAACAAACTGATGGTTACCAAAGGGAAAGGGTTGGAGGGGGAGAGGAGATAAATTAGGAGTTTGGGATAAACAGACACACACTGCTTTCTACAAAATAGATACACAACAAGGGCCTCCTTTATAGCACAGGAAACTACATTCAATATCTTGTAATAACCTGCAGTGGGAAAGAATCTGAAAAAGGGTGGATATACATATATCTGAATCACTTTGCTGTATACCTGAAACTAATACAACATTGCAAGTCAACTACACTTCAATTAAAAAAAAAAAAAAAAGAGGGAGTTCCCATTGTGGCACAGCAGTTAATGAATCTGACTAGGAACCAAGAGGTTGCAGGTTTGATCCCTGGCCTTGCTCAGTGGGTTAAGGATCTGGCATTGCCGTGAGCTGTGGTGTAGGTTGCAGACTCGGCTCGGATCCCGCGTTGCTGTGGCTGTGGCGTAGGCTGGCGGCTACAGCTCTGATTAGACCCCTAGCCTGGGAACCTCCATGTGCCGAGGGAGTGGCCCTGGTAAAGGCAAAAAGACCAAAAAAAGAAAAAGAAAAAAAAGAAAGAGTAAGTCCCTGCTCTGATTCTCAGACATGTTGAAGTGAAATACCATCTCAGACCACACCAGCACTGTGGCAGAAGAAGAACATAATCTGACGATGCACGGCTTACTTGCAAACCACAGTCTTGGAGGCAGAAAGATTCATGGAGAAGTAACACACATCGTTCTGACTGTCAAGGAGCATATATTGTCTTCGAGGGGAGATAAGATATAAACACACACAAATCCTAGGACATCTTGATGTTCGAGTATGCTCCAAATCCTTATTCCAAGCAGGTGCCACGCTCTGAGATCAAAAGGTTGTTCTCACTTCAGACTTGGTCACCATAAGAAATCCGTAAGAAAGCCAGACGATTTAGTCCAGGTAGATGAGAAGCCATTTCCACCGTAAAATCACTGGAGCTGTTCCCTCTGACTCAAAGCAAATACATTTGTCAAATACACCATAAATATACATTTGCACTATTTATTACCTCTGCCTATAAAAGAAAATTGTATTAGGTGATTGTGCTGAAAATGTGTCAAAAATATAATTTGCATCTCTTTTATGTGGGTGTTTTTGTGTGTATTTGCTATATTTCAATTGGCTAATATACATATATATCTCTGTAGAGGCATATATAAATGCTGTTTAGTTTTTCTGATCTTTGTTTTTATTTTCTTGGTATAAAAATTCAACGTAATCTGTGATTCTAAAAATATTGCTTTTGAAAAATACGGTATGGATGCTTCATTGCCTTAATTCCCATAACCCAATACGATAAAACATTTACTAAAAGTATATTAAAGAGAATGTCCTGAAGGATTTGCTTCTCTTTGACAAACTGTCACTGGAGGATTGGGCACAATGGCTTCTGAGGTGCCTGAATTTCCTGGAGTCGCCCTCTCTTCAGTCAGGCAGGTTTCCCCAGCTCTCCCTTCCTTGTCTGGATAAGAAGGCTCACTTTCCCCTTTCGCAATCCCACCACCCAACTGAGTTCCCGCTCTTGGAGCTCATGCTTTACCCCATGTCATGGACTTTGAAAGGAGGTATATTCTTTTTTTTTTTTCCCCCCCTGCCTTTTTAGGGCCACACCAGAGGGATATGGAAGTTCCCAGGCTAGAGGTTGAGTCAGAGCTGTAGCCACTGGCCTACACCACAGCCACAGCAATGTGGGATCCAAGCCATGTCTGTGACCTATACCACAGCTCATGGCAACACCAGATCCTTAACTCACTGAGCGAGACCAGGGATCAAACCTGCATCCTCATGGATCCTAGTCAGATTCGTTTCCACTGAGCCACGATGGGAACTCCGAAAGGAGGTATATTCTTGTGTATTATTATTATTATTATTTTGTCTTTTTGCTATTTCTTTGGGCCGCTCCCATGGCATATGGAGGTTCCCAGGCTGGGGATCGAATCGGAGCTGTAGCCACCGGCCTACACCAAAGCCACAGCAACGCGGGATCCGAGCCGCATCTGCAACCTACCCCACAGCTCATGGCAACACTGGATCGTTAACCCACTGAGCAAGGGCAGGGACCGAACCCACAACCTCATAGTTCCTAGTCGGATTCATTAACCACTGTGCCACGACGGGAACTCCTTGTGTATTATTTTTATTTACAGCATCTGAAAGCATCTTCATATTGGCAAAAAAAAAAAAAAAAAGACTTCTGCAATTCTATCTCCTGCCAGTTCCCCTCAACCACTTTAGGAAGCAGGTCAACAGACCCCTCTGTTCGAGGGGGAAAAAAGGTTAAACCCCAAAAGAGAGATTATGTCACCTCAGGGTCACACAGAAAATCCTTAAAAGAGTAAAAACTCAATGCTCTGTTTTGCCGTTAGAAATATCATCTTAGCTTCTTTCCTCATCTCCAAGCTGCAGACGTATTATGTTTTCCTGAATGAGCCAGTGTCTAGAGCTAAGATGTCCTTCCCACCCTATTTGGAATTCTGGAAAGAGACCCCTTCTGAGAGTTCCCCTGGGCACTTGGCCTCACAGCGCGGCCAGGCAGAGAGGATGCTCTGACCTGAATAATGTGTCCCCCTTCCAGGCCTCCACCCAGTTCTTGTGTTGAAGCCCTAACTGCCAAGGTGACTATCTCGAAACAAGGTTTTTAGGAGGTAATTAAGGTTAACCTAGTTAAGAAAGATGGGATTCTTATCTGGTAGGGTGGGTGGCCTTAAAAAAAAAAAGAGGAAGAATCTGGAGTTCCCGTCGTGGCGCAGTGGTTAACGAATCCGACTAGGAACCATGAGGTTGCGGGTTCGATCCCTGCCCTTGCTCAGTGGGTTAATGATCCGGTGTTGCCGTGAGCTGTGGTGTAGGTTGCAGACGCGGCTCGGATCCCATATTGCTGTGGCTCTGGTGTAGGCCTGTGGCTACAGCTCCGATTCGACCCCTAGCCTGGGAACCTCCATATGCCGAGGGAGCGGCCCAAGAAATAGCAAAAAGACAAAAAAAAAAAAGGAGGAAGAGACCTAACTAGTTCCCTTGAGGATGTGGGTTCGATCCCTGGCCTTGCTCAGTGGGTTAAGGATCAGGCGTTGCCGTGAGCTGTGGTGTAGGTCACAGACATGGCTTGGATCCCATGTTGCTGTGGCTGTGGTGTAGGCCGGCAGCTGCAGCTCTGATTCAACTCCAACCTGGGAACTTGCATATGCTGCAGGTGCAGCCCTAAAAAAAAAAAGAAAAGAAAAGAAAAAAAAGAGGAAGAGAGAAATACCCCTCTCTCCATGTGCATACTCTGAGAAAAGGCCATGTGAGGCCGCCTGAGAAGGTCTGAACCAGGAAGGGAACTATCAGCAGAAACCGACACTGCCAGAACTTGATTCAGGACTTCCAGCCTCCAGAATTTCGAGAAATTACCTTCCATTGTTTAAGTCAGCCAGTTGGTGGTATTTTACTATGGCAGCTCAAATAGACGTAGACAGAGATTTTCAGGTTTGCCTTTCAAGTCAAAACGTACATCTATGTGGCACAGGCAGGACCTAGAAGCTGCTCAGAGTCTGGCTGGGAAAAGCTTGCCAGAGGCAGGTTCCTGCGGGTGAGGCGGCCCGATCGCAAAGTTGCAGAGTGGACCCTGAGGGCCAGGGGCTGCTGCAGAGCACTGCTCAAGCGGCAGCTCCAGACTAGGAATTCCACCGGCCTCAGGTTTCGGCCACCAAGGCCAATAGGGCAAGCGGTTCCCAGGCAAGCATCACCCCAGAGACGAGGAGTCCGAGGACCACACACCCAAGGATCTCCAACCTTCCCTGCTCAGTGTCACCTCACTGGCCTCCCTTCACACATCAGAAGAGCCCCAGAGGGGAAGAAGATGGGGTAGGAGGGCTGTCTCTGAAAGATGGCAGGTTTTTATCAAAAAGTCTTGGCTTTTCCTTGCGGCTCTGAGGGTTAGGGATCTGGCATCGTCACTGCTACAGCTCAGGTCTCAGGTTCAAGCCCTGGCTGGGGAACTTCGGCATGCCATGGGCATAGCCACAAAGATAAAAACAAACAAAAAAGAGTTTTGACACCACGTAAAGGGTCTGTTAAATCATCTAGAAGTGGAATCAGAGAGCTAGTCTCCGCCTCCTGAGGAAGTGTCATCGCAGGCCAATAAAGATGTATCTGTTCCTTGCCCACGTAGGTGGCAACCTGGGTTGAATTTATGACCTACTACAGAGGACACTGTGGGGAGGGTGCTTCTTCCCCGGGAGAGGTGGGGTTGGGGACCAGACGCTCTGCAGCCAAATCCTCTGAAAGTGAGCATCTCAGGAGTTTGTGTAGATGATGCCCGCCCCTCCCCCTTCAGCCTTATCCTGTTTCCCATGTCTTATCATGTGTAGGCTGTGCTGTGTTATTTAATGCAATAGAGGATGTTCACATTAATTTTTATGTATTTGTGTCTTCCCAACTATGTTATAAACTCCTCTTGGGCAGGAACTCAGAGGGCGCCAAGTACAGAGCTCTGGTAAATATTTGTCCTGGTGGTGGTGCCTGGCATGGTGGGACGTGAGTGTGTGGCTTTGGCACTGTGTCTCAAAATCCCAGCGGAGGACTCCTGGGGGCTGCCAGCCCTGGCGTCAGCTATGGGCCCTCGCACGTGTCACGTTCCGTTTCAGGACCCAGTCTCCACATCGGTGGCACGAAAGCGTTCATCGAGGGGCCCATGAAGAGTCCCTCTGAGGATGAGAATGCGTTGATCTCTTAGTCTATCTTTTCTTGTCTTTCCATCTGGAGAAGTGGAGCACAGCCATTCTCCAGCTCTGGACCACTGAGAGCCTGTCCTGGGTGTCTGTGTAACAACCTGTTAACTGCCGTCACCATTTTACAGACAAGAAAGCTGAGGCACAGGGTGCAATCTGCCCAAGGAAACAGCATTGGCGAGGGTTCGAGCTGGCTTGAATGCGGACGGCTCTGGAGTCCTGCCTCAGCCCCCACACTGTGCTGCCTCCAGCATCAGGAATTATTAGCCTGTAGGTTGGCTTTAGGGAGGAGACAGGAGCCCAAGGTTCCTGAACTTGCAAGCCTCAAAATTGTCCATACAGGGAGTTCCCGTCATGGCTCAGTGGTTAACGAATCCAACTAGGAACCATGAGGTTGCAGGTTCGATCCCTGGCCTCGCTTAGTGGGCTAAGGATCTGGCATTGCCATGAGCTGTGGTGTAGGTCACAGACACGGCTGGAATCCTGCATTGATGTGGCTGTGGTGTAGGCTGGCAGCTGCAGCTCCGATTAGACCCCTAGCCTGGGAACCTCCATATGTTGAGGGAATGGCCCTAGAAAAGACAAAAAGACAAAAAAAAAAAAAGCATCCCTACGGCCGAGGCCCACTTTCGCTCCAAGGGGCTCCGCACCCTCAACCCCTGGCCAAGAGATTAATTTCTAACTTGGTCATTTCAGAAACATGCTTTGACAGCCCGCCATGTGCAAGGCTGTCTTCTTCTGGGACGGGGATTGGAATGAAGGCTGGGGCTGGGGGTGGGGAAGGCTTTTCTGCAGAAGATTTTTTTTCCCAGATGTTTCTTAGGGATTCATATTCAAATTTATCATGTTTGTTCCAGGAAACCGAATTCTATCATCTCACAGAACACTGTGGGATTCTCCATGGGCCGATCGGCTGGGCCCCAAAGAACCCCAAATGGGCCTTTGTTACCCTGTGATTTATAATCTTCTTCATCTTTAACTGGTTTACTTGGCTTTTGCGAGGAGATGGCAGGGGGAAAGGGGGAATCATTTGTCTGATCGATGGATTTGCTTGTAATTCCCTTTAATTCCCTGGGATGAGAAAACGGTGCTTTTATTCTTTGGAGCACAGTAACTTTTAAAAATAGTCATTCCTCAAAGAGCCAGTAGGAGCTAAACCAGAGGCAGTGTCTTCTATGGAGGAAACAAGAGCAATGCAGCTGCGTTTCTAAACAACGCCTTGGGCACCTCCTTGTGAGGAGCCTCGCCCTCGGTCCCAAAGAACGCAATCTGTTCCGGGAACCCAACCCTCCCAGAGGCCCGCTGCCGCCCTGCAGGACCAGGGAGGAGGCAGGCGACCCCACTACTCGGGCTGAATCCTGACCGCACCGTCTCCTCCAGGAGGTGGGGGAGCTGCCCAGGCAACTGCGAGGGAGTGTGGGTGGCAGACGTGCCTCCGATCCAGCTGAGGTTACTCTGGTCAGGATGCAGAAAACAGATCCTTTGACTCGGGTGGGTCCCACGGGTGGGTCCCACGCCAGCCCACCCCACCCGACCTGACCCGACCCACAAACCATGAGTGTTTGCTGGGCCAGTGGCCACTAGTCCTGTCAATGCCCAGGGCAGGGGATGCACAGAGGGATAGGCCGGGGGCAGGGCTGCCAGGCTCTGGATGGCTGAGAACTGGAGGGCGGAGAGCTCAGGTCTCAGGAGACAGGGTGGACCCCCATGAGGAACCCCCTGATGGCCGCTGGGCCCACCCCTGCAGAGGACTGGCCAAAGCTCCAGGAGGTGTGGCCTCTTCTCTGTCACAACGACATGTTGTGGGGCAGAGGACAAGCCCAGAGCATAGCCGGGCCCAAGTGGGAACCGGGCCCAAGTGGGAACCAGGGTTTTCTCGGACCGGTGTGGTCAGCTGGGTGAGATGGAGGTGGGGGGAACAGGTCTCCAGAGGGGGGAGCTTGGTGCTCTCCGGACCTCCAGCAACAGCCAGCGGGCAGCACTGGCTGGAAGGCAGGTGATCTGCTCTCCTCCCGCTTTCTCGGCGGAGCTCCAATGGGAACCTCAGTCTGGAAGACCTCTCTGGACCGCTTGACTTCCTCAAAGCCTGCTGCGGCAGCGGGGGCCAGCAGCCCCCTCACCCTCTCTCCAGAAGGGGGCTGTTTTGTCCACCTGGGGCCGTGTCTACCCTGCCACCCAGCCTGGGGCCCTGAAGGAGCGGCTGGAGAGGAGCCGTCCCCAGGCGATAGCAGAGGCTGCAGCAAATGCGCACTCTATTTGCTGTAGGAGAAGCAAAATCCTTCGACCGTCTGCAAAACGGTGCCCTTTCCTCCTAGAGGGAAAGGGGAGGGGAAAACAGATACCAAGTGCAGGATAATGTCAGCGTAAGCCAGGCGCCCCTCGATTTTTCATACTGTTTCCTACTTTCAATAGCTACTGGGTGCCAGAGAGGAAAGGAACTACTTTAAAAAACAATTAGCGGGACACGTGGTGTTTGTTCTTGGCTGGAACTCTGCAGCCTCATCTGCCGGCAAACACTCTACCGTCTTTCATGAAAAATGTTTTAGAACTAATGAGCTATATTTGCATTCCCCGTAGAATGGATTCAGAATTTTTCATCTACGCCGCACCATGAAAAATGGATGTGTTTGACACCGAAGTCATTTGAACATACAGCCTGGCCTCAGTGGAAAGGCAACCTTCAGCAAAACTTTTCAAGTAACTTAGTTCATTCGCACCTGCTTCCACCGGGGAAGGTCAGGCTCGTGTGAGAGATGGAAATTTCCCCAACAAACCTCGATGCTGATGAGATTTGTTTCTGTAGATAATCTGCAGCAGTGAAATTTTTCATAATGTCACTGCAAAATAAATTAAAATGTTCATCTTCATATGGCTGGTTCCATTGCATTAAAATAAATGTTGCAAGCTCATTTAATTAGTATAGTTAGGAATGTCTCGTCCCTGCTTCACTGGCTCTCCAAATCACAAGTTAATTTGTCAAAATCAGACCATTGTTTTTCCTTCATTCTTCATTACTAGAGACAGCCCCATTTAAATAAATGTTTATGCTACAGAGAGCAGAGCAGTGAACAACCCCAAATATTTTCATAAGCCAGCCCTGGAAAAGTTTAAAACACAGGGAGTGAGGATGTATTTTTTTCCCCTCCCTTTGTGGTTATTGGATATTTGACTGGCTGAAAAGGTACAAAATTGAGCCGTCGGCTGTAACTGATGGCGCTCCGTCCACCATTGCTCTTGTTGGCGGGCTGTATCTCCTTGAAAGCAGTTTCCTTCTCTGTTTTCAAAGACAAATGATGACAAAAGATACCATCTCTATAAATTACCCTCCTCAGATCATCCTCTTCAAGAACCCTTGGTTAATCAATTAGTTGTGTTTGGGGGGGGGATATGAACCAGGTGGAAAGGAGGGGGGTTCTGGTTTTCATGGCCATTTGCTCCCCATTACTGGCTGTGTGAGCAGCCAGCTATTCCTGCTGAAAAGTCCAGGGATAACCAAACTGCAGGGTTTTCGTCTTTCCTTTCTCACTTCCCAACCCTCCCAACCCCCCAAGAAAAAAAATCCAAAGTATCAATAACCATTGTTTTTGTTGACTTGTTTTTGCTTTTTAGGGCCATACCCATGGTATATGGAAGTTCCCAGGCTAGGGGTTGAATCAGAGCTGCAGCTGCCAGCCTACACCACAGCCACAGCAATGCAGGATCCGACCTGCACCTGCAACCTACACTACAGCTCTTGGCAACACCAGATCCTTAACCCACTGAGCGAGGCCAGGCATCGAACCCGAAACCTCATGGTTCCTCATGGTTCCTAGATGCGTTTCCGCTGCGCCACAGTGGGAACTCCTCAATAACCATTTATAAAGCATGAGTTCCTGGCAATAGAAGTATGTTGGGGTTAGTGATGAGGTCCAGGGGGAAGGGGTTCATATAATTAGCCGAGGTGTTACATCTTCTGGCAGGTCTTCTGGCAGGCATCCATCAGAGATGGATGAAAGTGCTTATCAGATCACCATCTGCACCCCATACTGATAGGATGCACCCCCATACTGATAGGACGTCGCCTTCCTGCACTGTAGAGCTTCCTCTATGGGAAAATGCCGCAGCGCTCAGCTCCAGATTCAGCTTCATGGAGGGAGGGCCAACTTTCCTCCCTGAAGCTTTGTCTTTCCCTGAGATGGAGTGGCCCGCCTTCCCTCCTTCGTAAAGAATCAAAGGATAGGGTAGCCTTCTTCTTCTTACTTACTGTGTTGGTTTTCTTGCCATTTTCCTCTGCTGCTCTTGCTTTGCGTGGCTTTTCTCCCCTGGAGCGAATGGGTGCAAGGAAATGGATGTAGTCCTTGAGATTTCTCAATACGAGGAAGATTGAAAAGGCTTTCAGAGTTGTTCTCAGTTTGGTTCTGATGAGGTCTAATCTGCAGAATCAAACTTTTTTTTTTTTTTCGGCTTTTTTCCTCTCTTGGTGGGGGCGGGACAAATTCTTGGCACCAATTTTTCTTCAGTAATGAATTATTTAATGAACAAGAAGATTTCATTACTATGTATTGATTCACCGACCCCAGAGAGTTGCCTGAAGGTAGTAGCTGAGCCTGGTACTGGCTCATTCATTTGTTCGTCCACTCATTCATTTGTTGGTGGCAGCAGACTAGGCACTGAATGGGGAGAGCCAATCTTCTTTCTCACCTAAGAGAAGTGCAGCCTTCTGACTAGACCGGGGCCAATATGCCCTGTAACCTACTCATCAACCCTGAACCGTGCCCCCCTGTCTACAATGGTACAATTTACTGAAAACAACACTCGCGTTGCTGGTTGGCCATGGAGCTGCCTTTGTGAAACTGGAAATCAAGCCATGCATACGAAAGACAAGTGACGTGAATGAGGGGTGGGTGAAGCCTGGGGACTTGGCGGCTACTGAACGGGAATATAAGATTTTCCCGTGGCAGGGTCCCTTCTCCTTGGGTCAGCATCTTCCACAATGCGTTTCTCTGTGAGTATGAGAAAGACTGATATGCACTTTTGATGCTGCGAAGTCCTGAAGCAGAGGAATCCGGAAAGGGAAGAGCCAACTGGAGAGCAGAGGGAAAGTTTTCTCAGTACAACTTAGGCTGCCGCATGGTGTTGGCTTGGTTCTCTGTCCCCAGACCAAAGCCAGGCTGGAATTACGGACCCAGATCCACCACCCAGGCCAAAGAGAGCAGGCTGACTTCAGACAATCCTACTAAGCCCTAAGCTCCATGAGGCTTCCTCCTCTGTGAAGGGCAGACTCAGTTCAAACCCCAGACTCCACTTGCTAACTGTGACCTGGGGCCAGTGATGCCTTCTGAGAGACCTTTCCTCCCACACAAAATGGTCATCATCATAAAAATACATCTTTTGGCTGGCATCTGTGAAAATTAATGAGGCGCTCTGTCTAAACACGACCTGAGCGGTACCAAGTATTTAACAAATGTTAATTCTCTTCCCTGGGCCTTTAGAAGGAAAAAGGAAGCAGAGGCCAGAGCAGGCTGATAGATCAGAATGAGTTTGAGGTGAATTTTTGGGAAAAGTTTATTTTTTAAATGCAATTGATTTTTAATTAAGTTTGCTGAACTGTTCTTGAATGGGACACTGCTGGAAGGCTGAATCACATATGTTTTTGGTGTACACAGGCTACAAAATTCATAACTTACTTCTGGAATGAACTAAACTTATTTCTAGAATGAGTTTCTGGTCATAACCCATTCACAATTTGCCAAAAGATTAGATGTCTTCCCAGATTGATTTTTCCTCTTTACAGCTGCACCTGCAGCATATGGAAGTTCCGGGCTAGGGGGTCCAATCGGAACCTACAGCCTATGCTGTTGCTGAGCTGCCTCTGCAACCTACACTGTGGCTTTCAGCAACGTCGGATCCTTAACCCATTGAGCGAGGTCAGGGATAGAACCTGCATCCTCACAGAGACAATGTCAGGTTCTTAACCCACGGAGCCACAGTGGGGACTGGTTAGTAGCTCCACTGCATGCTACCTCTTACCTCCCTTCAGAGGCGAGAAAACCATGGACCACCTCTGACTAAGGAGACCCAGACCTTCCAGTCGTTCCTCCTATAACAAGATGTCCTGATCATTTATCATCCTTGGCACCCTTTTAAACTCTCTCTAGTTTTACCATGTCCCCTCTTAAAAGAGATGATCAAAGCCAAATGAAATACACGAAGTGCTTCTGGCTATGGCAGAAAGAAAGAACGGTGACCTCTTTTGTTCTGGACAAGTCTGTGACGAAAGCAGTCTATTGGCAGACACACCACGTTGCCCTTACTGTCATCTGAAACCCCAGGACGTCTTTTACACCTGAATGGACGTTGGGCAGCCTCTCTCATTCTTAGGTGTGTTGTTCATTATTTCTCCTGATCACAGAACCTTGTGTTTATCCCATTAAATGCAATGAGTTTGGGCTCTCACTCCAGACTGTCAAGATCTTTTTGCATTAAAATTCTCTCATCTCTCGGATTGGTTTGACTTCTCAGTTCAGTGTCAGTCTGTTATTCTGCCAGTCACACACCTCTCCCTCCAGGCTTTGAGGATAACGTGATCGACTTTATCAGAAGGTTTGCCCAATTCAAGATTCCTCTCAGTTCTCCATTCTCAGGATACGCTGACTCACAGCCACCCCATCTCAAATTCCAGTGTCTCCCCAGGATGTAAGACCTTTCAGACACTGAAAGATCTGCTAAAAGGAGGTGGTTAGTAATTGGCATTGAAAACTTTCATTATCAGTTAGCTCTTTAAGATGAATTGTGATGAATGGAATTAAGAAACAGTTTGCTATAGACCGAATGTTTGTCTTCCCCCAAATTCACATGTTGAAACCTAATCTCCAATGTGATGGTGTTAGGAGGTGAGGGCTTAGGAGGTGATTAGATCGTGAGCTAGGCGCCCTCATGAATGGAATTAGTGCCCTTGAGAAAGAACTTTGAAATCTCCCTCACCGCTTGCACTGTGAAGACATCGCAAGAAGACCACTGTCTGTCCACGAACTAGGAAGCAGAGCCTCACAAGACAGCAGATCTGCTGGCACCCTGATGTTGGAATTTCCCACTCCCATGACTGTGAGAAATAAATGCATAAATGCGTGTTGTTTATAAGCCACCGTGTATGTTTTTTTTGCCTTTCTTTTTTGTTTTGTTTTTTGTTTTTTAGGGCCGCACCGAGGCATATGGAAGTCCCCAGGCTAGGGGTCCAACTGGAGCTACAGCTGCCAGCCTACACCACAGCCATAGCAACATCAGATTCAAGCTGCATCTGCGGCCTACACCACAGCTCACAGCAACGCCAGATCCTTAACCCACTGAGCGAGGCCAGGGATCGAACCCGCAACCACCTGTTCCCTAGTCGGTCGGATTTGTTTCAGCTGCACCACAGCAGGAACGCCCGTGTAGGTTATTTTGGCTATAGGGGCCTGAATAGACTAAGGCGAGATCCTGGAGAGAAAAAGGAAGAGATGAAAGCAGAAAACTCCAAGGTGGAAGCAGGTGGATAAATTTTGCCTATTTCACACCTTTCCATGCTTGGAAACTAAGGAACCACGAATGGTTATTAAAACATGAGAAAGCATGAGATAATTTTTTTTTTTTAATTCAGTGTAGTCAGCAGTGAAAACAGGGTGTGCGTCTATGTCTTGTAGGTAAGTTCAGCCTTTGCATTTTAAAAATCTGAAGATTTATCATACAAATCCTATTATAAGCCTACAAACTTTGCTTTCTAGCTTTATTTTGCAAACTTCATGAGAGTAAAAGGAATATCCATTTATGTAAAGTTCAAAATCGCCAGTGGTGGTGGAGATCAGGATGGTGGTTGGAGAGAAGTGTGGGATATTGTTTTGGAGAGCCCGAGGGGGGGCCGGGGGGCTGGTCCATTGTGGCTTTTGATCTGACGGTAGTCACACAGGTGTACCCTTTGTAGACTTTCATCAAACCGTAAGGTGTGACCTGTGCGCTCCTCTCTATGTAAATGGTAAACAGAAACCAATTTGCACTGATCGGAAAGACTTTTATACAAACCTCTTTGGAGTTCCTGTCGTGGCAGCGGAAACGAATCTGACTTGTATCCATGAGGATGCAGGTTCGAGCCTTGGCTTCACACAGTGGGTTAAGGATCTGGCATTGCCGTGAACAAGCAGATGTGGCTCAGATCTGTCATGGCTGTGGCTGTGGCGTAGGGCAGCAGCTACAGCTCCGATTCCACCCCTAGCCTGGGAACTTCCATCTGCCGTCGATGTGGCCCTAAAAAGGCAATACATAAATAAATAAATACCTCTTCTTTTCTCCTCCCTAACACAAAGAAACAGAAGAGCATATAATTTCATCAAATTGGTTTTGTGCGAGTCTTTGAGGCATAAAGCCCTGTGCTCTAGAGAGCACAGGTGCTGAGGCTCTGGAGACAAAGGAGAAGCAGACGTAGCCCTTGCCCTTAAAGAACTTACAGACCAGGGAAGAGTGAGCCTGTCTCAGACACAGCTGTAGCCCAAGGGAAATAAGAGGAGTCAGGCAGCTGGTCTTCATGGAGAGCCATTTGAATGGCATTTCATATATTCAAGAATCACATGTAATCTTTGTGAATTTATATTTCTTGAATGGCTTATGGTTTTATTACTCATGTAATGAAGGGCTTGGTAGATTCCATTTTTGTCCCATTTTATGGCAAGATCTGTAACAAATATGTACATATGTAATCAATAAGAGATCCTTGATTGTTGTTGTTTGTTTTTTGTTTGTTTTTTTCAGGGCCGCACCCACGACATACGGAGGTTCCCAGGCTAGGGGTGGAACGGGAGCTACAGCCGCCGGCCTACACCACAGCCACAGCATTGCACGATCTGAGCCACGTCTTCCACCTACACCACAGCTCACAGCAATGCCCAATCCTTAACCCACTCAGCGAGGCCAGGGATCAAACCCGCAACCTCTTGGTTCCTAGCCAGATTCGTTTCCACTGTGCCACAATGGGAGCTCCCATGATCGTTGTTATTGAAGATGTTAAAATGGCATATACTTTCTAACGTTTTTCCAAAGATCTAACTTTACAATATTTCCAAAAGGGGAATGCCTGGGGAATTAATTGTAAGGCAACTTTTGAACATACAGACGAAATTTTTAAATGAAAAATCGATCCCTCAGCTAATGAACCGATAAACACAGTGTGGTATATCCATACAACAGAAAGGAATGAAGTACTGTTACCTGCTGCAACGTGGGCGAATCTTGGAACCACTGTGCTGAGTGAAAGACGTCAGATACAGCAGACCACATATTATATCATTCCATTTATATTAAATACCCAGAATAGGCAAATCTATAGACACGGATTCATGGTCCTCGGCGCCTGGGGGAAGGGAGGAATGATGTGTGACAGGCTGGGGGTTGGGAGGGTTCTTTTTCGGGTGATGAACATTTTCTGGAATTAATGCCAATGGTTATTCCACCTTGGGAATACTAAAAACCACTGAATTGTACCCTTTAAAATGGTGACTTTTATGGTATGTGAATTATATCTCAATTAAATATATATGGGGCAATTTTCAAACATACAGATTAAAATTTTGAAATCATAAAAATTTCTTAACTGAGAAGTTCTCAGCACCATTTTATGACACAGCTAATGAATGATACCAAAAAACGTACACAGAAAGACGGAAAGGTATAAAGATCAACACTGGCGAATGGCTTCCATTTCTGTGAGAATTACACTGGGATCTAAAGCAAGCCTTTCACGGGGTGGGATCAGCACGGAACTGCTTGGGCCTGTGTCTATGTCTAATTTCGAATCGGAATTGTTCAGGACGCGATTACCCGCATCCGTGGGTATTTTATGAACTCTTGCTTATTTTTCTTTCCTTTTTTTTGTCTTTTTTTTTTTTTTTTTTTTTTTTAGGGCCGCACCCAGGGCATGTGGAAGTTCCCAAGCTGGGGGTCAAGTCAGAGTTGTAGCTGCTGGCCTACACCACAGCTCACTGCAATGCCAGATACTTAACCCACCGAGGGAGGCCAGGGAGCCATCGAATTGCCTTCTCATGGATACTGGTTGCACCACAATGGGATCTCCCAGCTCTTGCTTTTCTTAACCTAATTGACAACACACTGCTTTTGGTTACCTCTCTGATAAGCAGCCCTTGCTCTGATCCCTGCTGGTAGAAATTAAAGACCAGTTTGCGCCAATCAGCATTTCTAGGTAAGATGAGCTTTCCAGGAGGGAAAAGGAAAGAACTCAATGCCGCTGAGCAAAGGGCTCTGTGGAGGAAACCCAGGAAGGCCCCCAGTAATAAATACATTTATTGCCTGGACAGTAAAAAGTACTGGAGAGTTTAAAATAAATTCAGAGTTATTTAAACTTAATTTATGACCAGGAAAATAAACCCTCTCTTCCACCATTAATGTTTTTTATCTGGGCCATCAAATGTCACACACTACTGATTTTGGATGTAAGGTCACTGGAAACAACATATCAGAGGTGTCAGCACCACAAATCAAGTGAAATTCCCTTAAAAATAAAAACGTCAAGAGGAAAATAATAGGCAATAGTTATTTCATGCCGTGAAAGACTTCTAATATATCAAAGGGTTCACCTTTTTTCTACCTTTATGATGTATCACTTTGAACACTAAATATACTTCTGCTTAACAGATAAAGAAAACGGGCATCAGAATGCTGATGATAATAAGCATGAAGATGTATAATAAAACCCTCCGCAGGCACATAAACATCAGAAAGCAGAACCCTGAATACAGCAAAAGACGGACAAAGACCTTGCCTCGCATGTCAATTGTTTTAAGGGGTCATCTTAAAGGTCACCTAAAAACGGTGTCTTTGAAATCCGAATGCAAATTATATCGGGCAAATTATTTTGGTGAGGGACGCAGAACTTCTTGGAGCGTGTGAAGCTAATGTGGATTACACAGAAGTCCAATTCCTGAAGCAATCCTCCGGTCTTTTACCCAAGGGTTGAATAAAACAGAAGCGAGTGCCCATGTGCCGGGAGGAGAGGAAAGACAAAGGAGACTTGGAGCAGACGGGTTCTTCAGGAGCCTGAGGTTAAGCCCCTGACAGCCAGTGGCATTTGCCATGATGCGTTGTTGCTAAATTATTAACCCCTGGCAGGGTAAACCCAGCCAGGATGATCACACTTGATGCTACAGCATCTGCCTGAAAGGGTTATCACAGCCTCAGGTACAAATGACTTTATTTCATCCTTGTGACATGTCTTCGAGTGATTTTCTAGGACGTGAAAGGTAAAATCTTGCTTCCTGATTCAAGGACTCATAATCCAGTGGATGAAATGGCTCCAGGGAAGGATAAAGGCGTGTGGAGCCGTTCACGGATAAGCACAAATTTCGCCCGAGATGGCAGTGAGCGGTTAGAGAAAAGCCATAATACTTTAGTTTAAGCCTCCCAAAGTCCTTTTATCACGGGGAGCAGCGGGGAGGGGAAGAGGAGGTCACGTTTGGCAATCAGTAGGTAGCACGGCCGATGGGCCAGTGTTACCACCGGGGTCACGGCAGAGCGGATCTCCATTCCGGAAGGGTCGAGTCTGACTGACTCCAGAGCGGAGTATCCTTCTTGGCTGTGGTGGCTGTAGCGTTTTAGTGATGGAACTGAACGCAGGAGACTTGAAAACCTATCTCCCCTCATGGGACAGATGAGAAAATTGAGGTCCAACCCCAGGAGGGAAGTACTTGGGAGCAGAGCCAAGAGGAGAGCTTCCGTGGTGGTCCCTGGCTCTGGCCAGGCCATGGGTGTCCCTGTCCCTCAGAAGCCCCACTGTGCGAAGAAGCTGTGCCAGCTGGAAGGCAGGCTCCATGGCAGGATCTCCAGTCCTTGACTTGATGTGTATGTGATGCCAAGGAAGTCACTGAATTCTCTGCCCCTCACAAAGCTACTTGATATCTGTGCCCTCGGACTTTCCAGAATACCTCTATGAGGTTCAGGTATTTTCAGAGGAGACTTCATAAAAATTCCCCACACGGTGTAGCAGGGAAGAAATCAGACTCTAAACGGAAGTCTGGTTCTGCCATGGGCTACTAGTAGAACCTGGTACAGAATGCTAAACCTTTCTCCTGCTTCTTCTTCCTCTGCTCCTTCTTCTTTTTTGCATTGTGAACCCTACCTGCGGCATATGGAAGTTCCAGGCTAGGGGTCCAATCAGAGCTGCACCTGCTGGCCTACACCACAGCCACAGCAACGTGGGATCTGAATGGCACCTGCGACCTACACTACAGCTCATGGCAATGCCAGATCCTTAACCCACTGAGCAAGGCCAGGGATCAAACCCGAATCCTCATGGATACTAGTTGGGTTTGTCACCGCTGAGCCATGACAGGAACTCCAGGATGCTAAACCTTTCTAACTCCTGGTTTCCCTTATCCCCAAATCGGAGATTGTAATAACAATACTTACCCGGCGTGGTGCTGTGGGGACACAACAGAAAGCTCTTAGGACCACAAAGTGTGCATGTATACAACAGAGAATAAGTCCCTGGAAGAAGGGAAATGGAGGTCAAGGGTCCCGCCACTTCGTACATAAGCCTTCACCCCACCCACTGACCTGAGTTTACTGTGACTGTGAGACTGAAGGGTGTCATTTAAGTGTGTGAACCCCATAACAGCCTGGGGGCTTCCTTCCTCAGGCTGTGCTCCCTTAAGCAATCTGCTCAAATAATGGATGAGTCCTCTGGTCAAGACGGGGTTCGATTCAGAGCCACACAGTGAAAGACAAGAGCCTCGGCATCAGCCAGTGCTCTCTTTATTCGTGGATTTGGCTTATTAAAGACAAACAATGCCGAAGCAGTTCTATGGGCATCAAATGAATTATTTATACATTTGATGAAATGATTTTATTGGAGGACTCAACCCTGTTTAACTCTTGGGGTTTCAGTGTCGTGTGTAGGAATTCTATTTGGCACTCACCAATTACTTTCTGAATTTTACATTGGGGTACCATCTTGAAAATTCATGGGCTACCTTGTGGCAAAGAAATGTCTATACTCAAGCCTAAGCAAAGAAAAAAAGTCAAAACCAAACCGGGATTTGAGAAAAAAAGTCAAACCAAACCGGGATTTGAGTTTCTACACAATATTTATTGGAGATGCAGTTCTTGAACCAGTTGGACCTTTGAAAGTCTAGCGTGAAAGATATTTAAAATCAAATGTAATGATACAGCACGTTTATTCATTTTCCCTAACTTTAAGGGGAGCTTTCTCTTCCTTCAGGCACGCAATTTCACTCAAAAGTAATTGCTAACCCTGCCTCATTCTATTACTTGTAAATTCAATATAATTAGAGACATATTCAGTTCATTATTAGCTTGAATTTTTGCCCAGCTTTTTTTTCAGCCTGTTGCCTTTTCAAAATACTTTATTAAAAACTTGTTTTAGTATCGCATTCTTTAAAGGAAAATAATAACTTCCAAGGACATTTTATAGGATTCGCTCAAAATACAGGGCCCCATGCCAGAAACCAATAAACTCAAATCGCAGAACTCACATCAGAAGGCTGCCATAAACTGTTCTAGAGAGGCTTGGACATGTGTGACCTGAAAATTGAGATGTGTGTGCTCTACGCATAGTTTCACTGGAGAAGCTGTCACCAGGTCTTGCAATTTAAAAAACGTGTTCTTATTCCATTCACTGGATTGCAGTTTAGCTCCTAAATATCCCCTTTCCTCTGAAGAACTCTGCTTTTCCATGGCAGCAGCCTGAAGTGTCAGCCTTGTGGGCTGCTATTTATGAGTTCAGTTTTATGGAGCGAGATGCTTGGATGGGCAATGATTTTCAGGCCAGACCCTTGAGATGAGGAGTTTTGACCTTGCTGCTTCAAGGAGCGGCCTTCAACCTGGGGAGAGAGGATTTCAGGGGAGAGTGCCCTGATGAAGGGGTCAGCCCACCTTAACACCTGAAACCCAGAGGTGGGTCATCAGGCTTCAGGGCCCCTGTGTTAAATGGCCCGCAAGGCTGAAGGTTTGAGCTAATGAGCTCATGGGTACGCATGAGGCATAAGGCTGCGGATTTTCTAGGTTAGCTCCTCAGAAAGCACTGGGTTAGAGCAAGCACCCCTCCTGGAACCAAGAGCCAGGAGATGGAGCCTGGCCCCGTGGAGAAGCAGGAGTCGTGGAAAAAAGAGTGCTGCTCCAGGCCGCCTTGTTACCCGGCAAGCTGAGTACGTGCCAGGTGGAAAAGCACAGTTGACATCCCAGTCTAGACAGGGTCATTCCTGGGAACTCGTTTCTCAAATCTGCTGTTATTTCAAATGGTAAATTCTGGAGGAGGGGGTGCTTGGAATAGCTTATCTTCTTAAATTAATGAATCAAAGCATGGAAATGTGCCTCTCTGGAAATGTGGAATCTGGGAGGTGTTTCTTCAGTTGATGTCACATCATGGCTGGTCCACAGCAGGTGGATTCAGGAGGAGTCTTAGCACATTGGCTTCCTAGATCCATAGCATCTGAGCACTGAGGTAGGGAGACCGTGACTCTCCCATCCCCAAGGAGAGAAACTGAGGCCAAGATGTGTGGCTGGACACCTTCTTCACTTCCAGTTAAGACAGTTGGCCATTATCTTAATTTCAAGTGAAATATGGAAATTTGAGCAATGGAGACTAGTTTTCCATTTTAAAGTCTGAGATTTTTACTTAATAGAAAGGGAAGAGGGCGTCAAGAACAAATAAACATTTCCTCATTCTTCACCTGAATTCCATCAGTGGAAGGTATGGAATCCAGTACCCAGTGAACTAGTCTGACCTGAACAATGCGTTTTATTTTATTTTATTTATTTTTAGGGCCGCACCTGCAGCATATGGGGATTCCCAGGCTAGGGGTCAAATCGGAGCTACAGCTCCCTACAGCAACACCACATCCAAGCTGCATCTTCAACCTACACTACAGCTCACGGCAATGCCAGATCCTTAACTCACTGAGCAGGGCCAGGGATCAAACCCGAAATCTCATGGTTCCTAGTCGGATTCATTTGCTCCACAATGGGAACGCCGCGTTTTATTTTTTATAATAAATGAAAATTCGGATCAACTTCTATTTAATTGGGGGGATCTCTGATCTCATGAACATGCAAATAATCCAAAGAAGAGTGGAGGTGGTACTTATTCTATAGGAACAGAATCGTTAGGTATGAATAAGAAAAGCTGATAGCTTATGTCCACTTCTACAAACCAATTTGGTTTAATTTGCAAAAATAGTAGAAGAAACAGCCAAGTTGTTTTAAAAGAAACAATAACAGCTCAGTTCAAGTTATTTTTTGAAAACTGATTTGGTTTAGGAATTCCCTTGTAGTGAAGTGGGTTAAAGATTGGCTATTGTCACTGCAGTAACTCAGGTTGCCACTGTGGCACAGATTCAGTCTCTGGCCCAGGAATTTCCACATGCTGCGGGCACAGCCAACAACAATAACAACAACAAAAACAACCAAACTTGTTTGTTTTATATTAGTGCCAAAAAAGAAGTACTTGGTATAAGTCTAACCAAATATGTATAAGACCTACCTATGTGAAGAAAACTATAAAACTGTGCAGAAAGAAATCAAAGAAGGTCTACATAAATGGAAAGTTATTCCATGTTTATAGGGAGGAAGTCTCTATATTATCAAGGTATATCTTCTTCCCAAATTGATCTATAGATTAAACTCCATTCCAGTCAAAATCTCAACAAGTTTTATTTTGTGGATGTCAACAAACTGATTCTAAAGATTATATGGAGGTGTTCCTATCGTGGCTCAGTGGTTAACGAACCCAACTAGCATCGATGAGGATGCAGGTTCGATCCCTGGCCTTGCTCAGTGGGTTATGGTTCTGGCATTGCCATGAGCTGTGGTGTAGAGCGCAGACGTGGATTGAATCTCAAGCTGCTGTGGCTCTGGCGTAGGCCGGCAGCTACAGCCCCAATTTGATCCCTAGCCTGGGAACCTCCATATGCTGCGGGTGTAGCCCTAAAAAGACAAAATAATAATAATAATAATAAAATTTACATGGAGAGGCAAAAGACCCAGAATAATCAACACAATATTGAAAACAAAGCTAGAAGACTGACACTCCCCAACTTCAATACTTACATAAAGCTACAGTAATAAAATGAGTGTGGTAGTAGCAAATGAATAAATAAATGGATCGATAGAAATATAGTCAATTCATCAGCAACAAAAAAGTAAGACAATTAGAGAAAGAGGAATTTTTTCTGACCAATTTGAACAACTAGACATCTGTATGCCAAAAATAAATTAAGCATTTAACCTTATACTCTTCATAAAAATTGACTCTAAATGGATCACAGCTATAAACGTAAAATGCAAAACTATAAAACTTCTAGAAGGTAACACAGGAGAAAAACCTAGGTCACACTGGGTTTGGCAATGAGTTTTTTTATTATTTTTATTATTTTTTTTTGGTCTTTTTGCCTTTTCTTGGGCTGCTCCCACGGCATACGAAGGTTCCCAGACTAAGGGTCTAATTGGAGCTGTAGCCGCCGGCCTATGCCAGAGCCACAGCAACTCCAGATCCAAGCCGAGTCTGCGACCTACACCACAGCTCACGGCAATGCCGGATCATTAACCCACTGAGCAAGGCTGGGGATTGAACCCTCAACCTCATAGTTCCTAGCCGGATTTGTTAACCACTGAGGCACAACGGGAACTCCAGCAATGAGTTTTTAGATACAATAAAAGCATAATCTGTGAATGAAAAACTTGAGAGTTAAACTTTATTAACAGGAAAAACATCTGGCCTGTAAAAGACATTATAAAGAGAATGAAAAGACAAGCCACAGGCTGGGACAAAAATCTTTGCAAAACACATACTTGATAAGGGACTTATATCTAAAATATTCAAAGAACACAAAGTTCAACAGTAAGATAATAACCCAGTTAAAAGGGGGGCAAAAATTCTGAATAGACACCCAAAAAGATATACACATGGTAGATAAACATCTGAAAAGCTGCTCTACATGGTATATCATCGAGGAATTGCAAATTAAAGCAACAATGGGACACTAGTAAACACCTACTAGAATGGCTAAAATCCAAAATACTGACCGCATTAAGTACTGGCAAGGATGTGGAGCAATGGAAACTCTCATTTACGGCTGGTGGGAATGCAAATGATACAGCCACTTTGGAAGAGAGTTTGGCAACTCCTTGCAAAACTAAACATACTCTTACCATACAATCCAGCAATTGTGCTCTTTGGTATTTACCCAAACAAGCTGAACGCTTATATCCACACAAAAACTGCACAGAGATGATCAGAGCAGCTTTATTCAGGATTGCCAAAACTTGGAAGCCAGCAAGATGTCCTTTCACAAGTGACTAGAAAAACAAAGTGTGGTATGATCAGAAAACAGGATATTATTCAGTAATAAAAAAATGCGCTATCGAAACATTGACAAGACATAGGGCAAAATGTTAAATGCATGTTGCTAAGTGAAAGAAGCCAGTGTGAAAAGCCTATGCTCCATTCCTTGGGCACTGCTTCAACAGGGAGTCCACCAAAGCTTGCCTTGGTTTAGAGTTATGTATTTAATCAATAAGGCAGATGAGTCTTAAAAATGGAACTTAGGGAAAGGTTTAAATAAGACTGTAAGTTCTTTAGAAAAACAGTGCCCATTAGTCAAACCAAACCCTGTACCAACAGAGCCTAGTGGAACCCCTAACAAATTAATCCATTTCATGCTAATCCATGGCCATCATTATACTCCTAATCCTAGGTGGTCTTTTGACAGAGCCATGGGTTAGTCAAAAAGGAGGGTTATTCACAGACAGAACAAACCAGTGGTTACCAGTGGGAGGCTGGAAGGGCAATACAGGGGTGGAGGAAGGGGACGCACAAGCTACTGGGTGTAAGGTAGACTCCGATGTGCTCTACGACACAGGGAAGGGAGTCAATGTTTTATGATAACCGTAAGTGGAAAGCACCCTTTAAAAATTGTTTTTAAGAAAGGAAGAGTCATTTGAGATACAGGTAAGAAAAACCATCATCAGGAAAACAAAACTCAGCATATATGACTCAGGTGAGCAGTGGCAGAAGCTTTGGCTTCACAGACAGGTCAGGTTGTATTATCATTATCACGCCGATCTTTTTCAATTAGGTTTATCTAGTCATTAAAACAGGACTCCAGCCAATCTCGCCAAAGTCAAATATGTGAACAAAGAAATTCATTTATTCGGTAACTCCCTATAAGCACCTGCCACGTGCGTGGCACTGTTCTAGGAAACAAACACAAATCACTGCCCTGAAGGAATGAATGAAGATTTTAACCTTGGGTCAACTTGAAAGGGATGATTCCAATTTTTTTTTTTTTTTGGTCTTTTTAGGGCTGCACCCACACAGCACATGGAAATTCCCAGGCCAGAGGTGAAATTGGAGCTGAAGCCACCGGCCTACACCACAGCCACAGCATGATGGATCTGAGCCATGGACCACAGCTCACAGCAACGCTGGATCCATAACCCACTGAGTGAGGCCAGGGATCGAACCCACGTCTTCATGGTTACTAGTTGTTCATTACCACTGAGCCACAATGGGAAGTCCTATCATTATGTATTTTTAAGTCTCTTCTAACCCAGGCTTTTCAGTTTAAATATTAGATAAAAGAAATGTTTCAGTCATTGGAAAATCTGGGTTGTGCCTCCACATCCAGGCCTCACGGCCGGCTGGTGTGCAGCAGGCAGTCCCAGCACCAGCAGAGCTGCTAAGACATAAGGCCCGGAGGAGGAGAGTCGGTCTCCTTGGATGCTCAGCTGACCCTGTAGCACATCGGGAGGCACTCGACTGCTCTGCTTAACTTCTCCATCAGTCAGAGAAGGCCGTACCCCTTGCTCCTGTCTCACTCTCCTGGGGTGTTCCTTGGATTGTGTTCCTACAATCCAGAAAGTGCCCTAAGTGCCTTGTAGAAAGGAGTTGTTTCAAAAGTAGGGTCCTACTTTGAAACTCCCCTGAGAGAAGCCAGGGCGGGACACTGGGCTCTGGCTTCTCCAGGAGGACGATGCATCTGTCCAGCGACGCGGCTTTGTTTCCCACGTTTCCTCTAAGGTCAGACTCGGGATTGGCACACAGTATATGCCCAACGATACACCTGTTTCCAACACAGGGCTCATCATCCTGATCTACGCTTGCCCAATCCTCACCATGTCACCCCTTCTCCTGATAAGAACACGGGGGCTCGGGAAGCACGTTACACTTTGCAAAATGTGACCATTCTGCTCCCCATGACAGCTCTGTGGGGAGTCAGAGATCTCAGAGAAGGTGACACAGGAGAGTTCCCGTCATGGCTCAGCGGGTTATGAACTTGACAAGTATACTTGAGGACCCGGGTTCAATCCTTGGCTTCGATCAGTGGGTTAAGGATCCAGCGTTGTCACAAGCAGCGGCATAGGTTGCAAATGTGGCTTGGATCTGGCGTTGCTGTGGCTGTGGTGTAGGCCAGCAGGCTAGAGCTCTGATTCAACCCCTAGCCTGGGAACTTCCAAATGCTGCAGGTGTGGCCCTAAAAAGACCAAAAAAAAAAAAAAAAGTGGCCCAGTTTGCCCAAAGTCACAGAGGGTGTGACTGGCGCTCCAATCTTGGCCGCACAGGCTCCACGTCTCCCACTGCAACACCCGGTCACCTGCAGCACCTGAGTCCTAAGTGCCCCAAGTCCACCCGCACCAGGGCCCCCATTTGCCTCTACTCTGACTGCAGCGATCACGTCCCCTTCAATCACCCAACTCCCCCAAATCCAGAGAATATGCTGTCTTTAACTTCTCTCCCGTCTGAAAGCCTTGGCGGATCCTCTCTCTTGCTCTGACCGGCTCAGCCGCCCCTGGGGCGCATCTGTGGCTGCCTTCATCCTCCATCCTGCCCGCCATCCTGCTTCCCTCCTCCCGCTCCGCTTCAGCTCAAACTGCTGCTCTCAACTCCCAGCAACATGAATTTTCTCCTTGCTTTCAGGAAAAAAGAAAAAAAACCAACTTTTCTCTCAAATGAATTTTGCCCTTAAAACCTCTCAATTAGTAGCTCGTTGAAGAGCGTAGGAACCTTCAGGAAGGAGCCAGGCCCTGCCCCCGGGGGGCCAGGACATGAAGCTGGGAGTCGGGAAACCCGGGCTTTGGTTCCTGCTCTACCTGGACGAGTTATGTGGCCTCAGTCAAGTGACTCCCTCGGTGCCGGGCTCAGGGTCCTCCTTTGGAAAACACCTCGTCAGGGTGAGACGCTTCCCAAAGTTGTGTCTCTGCCAATTGTCTGGATTCTTTTGAGGAAAAGACAGAGGGTAGAACCGAAGCGTGCAGGTCCCGGCTTTGAATTCAGATGCTGCCACTTACCTGCTGGGTGATCTTGGGCCGGTTACTTAACCTCTCTGTCTCACTTCTCACCTATAAAGTGGAGATAAGGGCAGTCACCTCACAGGGTAGGTGGAGACTTACATGGAGGAGGCAAAGTGCTCAGCCAATGCCCGGCACCTCCACAGAGGCCCCCAACGCTCATTATCTGTTGTTCTGGCACGTGTCAGTTTGTACCGCACAGCCCACACCTTGGCCTGCCGACCTCCGCTGACATGTACACTTGAGGTTCTTCTGAGGACCCCTTTGCATCCTCCACCTGCTGTGCTGTGCGGGGAAGGCTGACAGCACGACAGCCAGTGTAACTCAGCATCTGGCCCGCAGAGGCCAGCTGGCAAAGGTGGCCCCGTGATGGAGAAACGGCCGGGGCGGGAACGGGGTGGAGAGGAGGAGGTCCTGGCGTCTGTAGAAAGAGCAGAGGGTAGGAGGCGTGAGAGCCGCCGCTTCAGTTCAGACCATCTAAGGCCCGCTGAGAGACACCCCTGAGTGCAGGACTGGGGCTCAGCACGGCACTTGTGTCCATGCAGGGAGAACTTACATGTGTTTCAAATAAAGACAGTGTTTCTGTTTCAAGGAGCTTACAGTGTAATTGAGAGGCTGGGACCCACAGCCCGAAGACTTAATTTAGACAAGATTGGAACAAATGAAAGGCAAAGAAGGACATCCGGTCCTACGAAGAGAGTGAAGGAGGCTTTTCTGGACGTGGTGCTGGAGTCAGAACCTTAAGTGATAGAAAGGTTTGCACCACTCATCCATTCACTCAATAAGATTTTATTGAGCACCTACTAGGTGTCAGGCACTGTGCTAGGTCGCTGGGAGGCAGTGGCCAACAAGGACAGGCCTGGTTCTCGGTGGTAGTGTGGAGAGGAACGTTTGGGACACAAGAAATAACAGCGAAGGGACAGAGGCCAGACAAGGTGGGTCGGAACGTGACTGGGAGCATGGGGAAGGCAGCTGGAGGCACACGTGGGAGGGTTCAAACGCCAGGCTATGCGCTCGAACTTCGATCAGGGACCGTGGGTTTGTGGGGCCACATCTGCGGACACGTGGGGAAGGGGGGATGGTGCGCATGCGCAGACTGCGCCGGAGCAAGCCTGCCCCCGCCCAGCAAGCGGGGGACGCGGGGGACGCGGGGGACGCGGGGGACGCGGGGGACGCGGGGGACGCGGGGGACGCGGGGGACGCGGGGGACGCGGGGGACGCGGGGGACGCGGGCGGAGGCGTGTTAGATCCGCGCAGCCCCGGAGCTGCAGCCAGGGAGGCTCCCACGGGCGCTGCCCGAGGGGGTGCTCACAGGGGAAGAGATGGACGAGAGAGAAGCAGAAGAAGGCGGGTGGCTGGGACCAGGGCCTGCCTTTCACGGGTGGGGTTAACCAGGCTGTCCCTCAACCTCTTGCTGGTGTTTCCTCGTCAACACAACACAAATGAACAGACACCACCCGAGTGTTGTTTTGAGAGATAGAAATAAAGAGCATGGGACGTTCCCGTCGTGGCTCATTGGTAGCAAGCCTGGCTAGTAACCATGAGGATGTGCGTTCAATCCCTGGCCTCACTCAGTGGGTTAAGGATCCCGCGTTGCCGTGAGCTGTGGTGTAGGTCGCAGAGGCGGCTCGGATCTGGTGTTGCTGTGGCTGTGGGTAGGCCGGCAGCTGTAGCTCTGATTAGACCCCTAGCCTGGGAGCTTCTGTATGCTGCAGGTGTGGCCCTAAAAAGACAAAAAAAGAAAAAACAAACAACAAACAACAACAACAACAAAAAGAAAAAATACTCGTTCCTGGGCATCACGTGGGTGAAATAAACAGGACATTCCCTTTTTCTTCTTGACCTCTTCACCTACGGCCGGTCCTGTGGACCCACAGGTGATCCTGACCTCCACCTTGGTGACTGGTGAGGGGTCAAATACATCTTTACAGGGTGAGGGCTGGGGGCTTGTTGTTTAAAAGTTTACAGTTTTGGAGTTCCCGTCGTGGCGCAGTGGTTAATGAATCCGACTAGGAACCATGAGGTTGCGGGTTCGATCCCTGCCCTTGCTCAGTGGGTTAACGATCCCGCGTTGCCGTGAGCTGTGGTGTAGGTTACAGACGTGGCTCGGATCCTGCGTTGCTGTGGCTCTGGCGTAGGCCGGTGGCTACAGCTCCGATTTGACCCCTAGCCTGGGAACCTCCATATGCCGCGGGAGCGGCCCAAAGAAATAGCAAAAAGACAAAAAATAAAATAAAAGTTTACAGTTTTGGAGTTCCCGTCGTGGCGCAGTGGTTAACGAATCCGACCAGGAACCATGAGGTTGCGGGTTCGGTCCCTGCCCTAGCTCAGTGGGTTAACGATCCGGCGTTGCCGTGAGCGGTGGTGTAGGTTGCAGACGTGGCTCGGATCCTGCGTTGCTGTGGCTCTGGCGTAGGCCGGTGGCTACAGTTCCGATTTGACCCCTAGCCTGGGAACCTCCATATGCGACGGGAGCGGCCCAAAGAAATAGCAAAGAGACAAAAAATAAAAAAAATAAAAAATAAATAAAAAATAAAATAAAAGTTTACAGTTTTGCGGAATGTCCGTCATGGCGCAGTGGTTAACGAATCCGACTAGGAACCATGAGGTTGCGGGTTCAATCCCTGGCCTTGCTCAGTGGGTTAAGGATCCGGCATTGCCGTGAACTGTGGTGTAGGTTGCAGACGTGGCTCAAATCCTGCATTGCTGTGGCTCTGGCTGTAGGCCGGCAGCTACGGCTCTGATTAGACCCCAAGCCTGGGAACCTCCACATGCCACAGGTGAGGCCCTAGAAAAAGACAGAAAGACAAAAAAAAAAAAAAGAGTTTTCAGTTTTGCGAGATGAAAAGGGTTCTGGAGGTGGATGGTGGTGATGGTTGTGCAATAATATGAACGTACTTACTACTGATCTGCACACTTACCAGTAGTTAAAGTAGTGATGTTATGTTACGTATATTTATCTTAATCACAATTAAAATATAGTAAAAAAAAATATGAATGAGAGCAGATTTGAGAAGCTAACATTAAAAAAATGTCTAATGCCTGTGTGAGCAGGAGTATGGTAAGAATCATGCAAAGAAATAGGACCATCTAGAGGATTCCATTGGGGGGTAGATGGAGAGCTGGGTTGGTCTGAGCCCGGCACTATGTTGATGGCATCCTATCAGCCAAGAGAAATGCGAGGCAGGAGCTGGGAGGGAGGCTGACATGGAAGATACCCACCCACGCGGGGGCCCTCAAGGCTGGGCGGGGTTGACGTGGAGGAAAGGGACCTCTCAAAGCCCCACGGAGGACAGTGAAGACAGGGGCTGTCCTCATGGCAGATCACGGGGATATCCAGGAAAAGCAGGGTGGTCCCAGGAATGTCGGAACTCAGGGGAGAGGAGGGTGACAAGGACAAGCACGAGGGGGAGGGGGCTTCCTGGCTTCACCAGCGCTGCCCGATTGGTAAACAAGCAGCCTGTGTCTGCTCCACGCCCCCCGTCCCCGGTCCCCGTGCCTCAGCATCCACCGGGGGCCACCTCCCCTGTCACTGGCGTTCTTTCTTCCCCATTTAGTTCTCTTCCCTTCCCGTCATTTCTGCAACTTCAGAACCTCACTTCAACACAACCCTCCTTGGCCTCAACCCTGCCTTCCCCTTCCAAATGCAAATTTGCCCCCCTCTGCTTCTCTCTGGACAGCCCCTCTACTCAGGCACAGCGACTGATTCTCTGGAGACCGCTTGACCAGCATGCAAGAAAGTATGCAGGAGATGCGATTCTCTTATTAGCTAATTGACCAAAAATGTTAAAAATAGTAATAGCCAGTGTTCAAGGGAGAATGAGGGAATAGGAATTCTCACATATGTGGGTGGAGGTGCAACCATTTTGGAAATTAATTTGATAATATTTACGATTTTTTTTTTTTTTTGCTTTTTAGAGCGGCATCCACAGCATATGGGTCAAATCTGAGCTTCAGCTGCCTATGTCACAGACACAGCAACATGGAATCTGAGCTGCATCTGCAACCTACACCACAGCTCACCGCAAAAGCGGATCCTTAACCCACTGAATGAGGCCAGGGATCGAACCTGCATCCTCTTGGATACTAGCCAGGTTCATTTCCACTAAGCCACAACAGGAACTCCCATTTATTAATTTTTATTTATTTTTTTATTTTTTGTCTTTTTGCTATTTCTTTGGGCCGCTCCCGTCGCATATGGAGGTTCCCAGGCTAGGGGTCAAATCGGAGCTGTAGCCACTGGCCCACGCCAGAGGCACAGCAACGCAGGATCCGAGCCACGTCTGCAACCTACACCACAGCTCACGGCAATGCCGGATCGTCAACCCACTGAGCTAGGGCAGGGACCGAACCCGCAACCTCATGGTTCCTAGTCGGATTCGTTAACCACTGCGCCACGGCGGGAACTCCATCATTTATTAATTTTTAAATGCACAGTCGGCCATCTCACTTTTCAGTGACTCTCTTACAAGTAAGGAAATCTGTATATCTAAGGATGGTTGTTGCATCAATAGGGAATTATGAAAAAATATGGGACATTTATTCAAGGAATACCGATTGATCGATCCCTGATTAATCTGCATTTCTTTCTTTCCTTCCTTCCCTTTCTTTCTTTCTTTCTTTCTTTCTTTTCTTTAGTTCTTCTGTTGATTTCCTGTTCTTTCTTTGCTTTCTTTCTTTCTTTCTTTCTTTCTTTCTTTCCTTCATCTTTCCTTGACGTCCTTCCTTCCTTCAGTTACGGCATTCCTCCTTTTTCTTTCCTTACCTCTCTCTTTCTCCTTTTTCAGCAGCACCTGCAGCATATGGAAGTTCCCAGGTCAGGGATCGAATTCAAGCCACAGCTGCAACCTACACCATAGCTGTAGCAATGCAGGATCAGATTCTTAACTCACTGCATCAGGCCAGGAAGAGAGCCAGCAATACCACAGACAGGCCAAATCATTAGCCCACTGCATCACAGTGGGAACTCTAAATCTGCACTTGACCTGAAAGAATTCTATCCTACAGGCTAATATGTAGAGGATAAGTCTGTATTATTATTAACCAATATGTAGAGGATAAGTCTTTATTATTATTAAACTTATTATTATTAATAAGTTTGGGGAGGTGATTTTTACTTTGTGCATTTATAAAGTAAATTTAAAATGAAAAGGAAAAAAGATTCTCTACAGAGGAAATCTCATCAGCCCAGTTGATTCTTTCCTAACAGGCAAGGACATAGGTTCCTGACAAGCCTCTGGGTCAGCTGCCTCTGGGTCACGTGATAACCCCCGGCCCAATCAGGAGTGGGCAGGAGCAGGAGCTACTACAAGGGGCTGTGGTTGGGCTGCAGGAAGAGCAATTTCACTTGGAAGGGTTTGTGGGAATACAGACGTCAGCATAGAAATGCCTAGTATTCTCATCTCCTCAGAAAAGAAAATCATGGACTTGGAGAAGAGACTTGTGGCTGCCTGATGGGAGGGGGAGGGAGTGGGAGGGATCGGGAGCTTGGGCTTATCAGACACAACTTAGAATAGATTTACAAGGAGATCCTGCTGAATAGCACTGAGAACTTTGTCTAGATACTCATGTTGCAACAGAAGAAAGGCTGGGGGAAAAAATGTAATTGTAATGTATACATGTAAGGATAACCTGACCCCCTTGCTGTACAGTGGGAAAAAATAATAATAAATAATTTAAAAAATAATAATAAAAAAGAAATGCCTAGTATTCTCCACTTCAGCCAAGGACATCAACTTGGGAAATGCCTGTGGTTCAGGGAATCAGAGAGAGAAGACTTGAGGGAGGTTAAAGAGAATTAAAGGAGTGCAATGCAGAGAAGCAAAGGAGCCAGTGGGGAAGGAAATTAAGCAAGAAGAGAGAAGAGCAAGCAGGTGATTGAATAAGCATTTGCCAAACGACTGCTAGCAGGTGTTATTCCTGTGCTGGGGATATGGCATTGAAGAAGGCAGGCAAGATCTTTACTTTTGCAGTGATTACAATCTGCCAAGTAGGGGTTAGGGAGTAGGGGAGGAATCAACATCAGTTAGGAGTCAGTTCAGCTGCAAACGACCCAACATAACAATAGAATAAGCAAGTTAGAGTCAAATGTCTCTCTCATACAAAAGAAGTCCAGAAGGATGTCACTCAGGGCTGGTAGGGCCACATCATGGTGTCATCAAGGATGCAGGATCCTATTATCTTGGTACTTTGATGTCCTTGGCGTGAGGCTTTCGCCTCACCGTCCAACATGGCTGCATATGTCCCAGCCACCACGTTCGCATCCCAGCTGATGAGAAGAAGGAAAGAGGATAAAATGAGTGCTCCTCCTCCTTCTAGAACACGTCTACTTATATTTGATTGGCCACAACTGAGTTGTGTAGTTACACCTCAGGGCCAGGGAGGTTAGGATGTGTGATCTTGCTCTGGGGGACCATGTACCTGGTTGAAATTTTGGGCTCTGCTTCTAGGAAAGAAGGAGACAATGGAAATCGGGGGATACGTGTCTGTGCCCACCATCGAGAAGTCACAAAATAGGCCAATGAAAACGTCGCAGAAGAACAAACGGTTTGATGAATAAAATCCTATATGAAAGACAATAACAGAAAATGGGGCTGCTGTAGATGCGGTGGTCAGGAAGCTTCTTTCCACAGAGATTTTAGCTGAGATGTGAACGACAAGAAGGAGCCGAAGAACGGAAGGAAGAGGTCACGGTGACTGTACACGGAGAAGCAGACCCCAGGCCATGACCTAGAGGATCCAGGAGGGGGCGCTGCATGAGTGGGGCTTATTAATGCTTCTTCCTAGAGGGGGGTGTGTGCACGAGTGTGTGTGAAACAGACAGACAGGCAGCACATGGAGGCATTCACTCACTCACCCAGGCATGTGTTCATCTGTCCCAGACTTTCCAGATTCAAGACATCAAGTGGATGAACGGATTGGGGAGTAGGGAATGACCATCTAATCCAGACCCATCACAGTAATAATGATGATGAAACCTCTGCCACTCTGAGCTGTGTTCCCTCTTCCCTGTCAGCTCCCACCGGGATCCCACAAGATCTTGGCTGAACAGGGACCTCAGGCTGTTGGGTGGCCACGACAGTGTAGCACTGCCATGCAATCATGGTATGTTCTGATTACAGCCTCTTTTTGGCCTTAGGCTGTCTACCATTGGCTGAACACGGGGATCTAAACTGCTGTTCTAGTCCCGAGGCAGCCTGACCAGAAGATGGAGTCTATTAAGAACAGCATAGGCATTCCACTCAGGTGCAGGCGGTGCCCAATGCCAACGAAGCCAAATTATTTTGCAGCTACTATGTAATTTAATTCTCACAGCATCCTCGAAATTGAGCGACTAGGTATTATTCCCACCGTACAGATGGAAAAAGGAATTGAAACACAGGAAAGGTAATTGATTGACCTAAGGTGAAGAAGCGAGTTGTCAGCCTCATAAGACTCTCAACCCTGCGCTGTAAGTGCTTTGTCTGCTCGACCGCACAGCCTCCGGAATGGGGTGATTCCTGCACACGCCAAAGGTCCTTTCTCTGCTTCCCGCCAGGCTGACCCATCATCCCAGTGGGCCCAGCACAGGGAGCTTTTTCCCAGGCAGGGGAATCCAGGACAAATGGGGACAGCTGATCTCTGGGTGGAACAGAGTGGGGTTGTTTAACCGAGCACTTAGTTCAGGATGAGCCGCTGGGGGGTGAAGAAGACACTGGACTCAAAGCCATATAAGACTTCTCTCAACGGCAAAGCTCCTGGGGAAAGAGACTCACCATGTCTAGAGGGATCTGTTTTCCCAAAAGGTGAGTTCAGAGTGAGTTCAACCAAGCTTTCCTTTCCCCGGGCTCAGCCTGAATTGTCCCTCAGCTGCCCCCAGTGGGCTGCCACCTGTCCTCCTTGGGAACACACCTTGCAGTCAACACAGGGTGCACGGGACACAGAAACCAAAGCCACGGTAAGAGAAGCCATGAAATTGACCTTGCTGAGTTCACATACAAAATTCAGGGCTGAGCTCACGTGTAGGGTGGCAAGGCCCTGCTGTGAAGCCCTGGCCGTGGGCTGCACAAAAGGCGTAGGAGGAGATTACAGGAAGGCGCCAGGCGGGCTTTGTTGACAGGCAGATCCTCATGAATATTAAATTCCATGGCTCCCAGTTCTCTGAGCTTGTGGGTGACCCTCTGCGTGACATCTTTCATTCTGATCGGATGGAGAAAAAGAGGAGAGATGAAGCACCCCCCGACCCCGTCCAAGAAACCAAGGCCCCTGCCCTCCTCCTTGGTCTGCTGGAGTCCGTGTCCTCCTAGGAAGCAGTGTCACAAGATGAGTGCCCCTCTGAAGGTCACCAGTGGGTTTGCTCCTTTGTTTTCCTTTTCCTTTCTCCACGTGTGACCTCACTGAGGTGAGCCTTCGGGTCTCAAGCTGCTGCTACAGTGCGTCTCTGACGAACTCTGCTCTGGGGAAGTGGAGGAGGCATAGCCATGGTGTGGAAAGAGTTAACAGGCAGGCCTGGGGCTTCTGATCTGCATGCAGAAGAGCCACATTCAAAGGTGAGTTGCCAGCAAGCACTGTATTTTGAAGCGACCTTGTGATCTTGTTCCCTCCTAGTTCTGGCCAGGTCAAAGGCAGGGGGTCAGGGTGAGCTGAAGGAGCCCGTTAATATCCTGGCTGACAAGGAGCAAAACGAAGCCTGTCACTTCGCTGGGTTCAGGGAATTTGAGCCCAAGGATGAAAGGCTATGAATGGGAAGTAGAAATCTTGACTTTCTTTCAATTGTCTTTCACAAAGTTGCTCCAAGCTGCGTGCGCCTCTTATATTGCTAACAAAAGGGGATCGTGCTTGAATTCCTTCCAGCGTCTGTTGTTTTTTCCACCTCCGCCGCGAACATTCTGCTCTCAGCTACACAGGTGCACAGCCCAGCACCGTGACAGCTCATAAACCCAGCTCCAGCCGAGATGCTCGCAGACACAGCGGCTGAATTTATGAGGCGCACGTCGGCCCATCCCTACAGGGGCAGGGCTGGCTCAGGAGGATGGGTTCGGCGGCACTTTGCTTCTATGTTTCTAGGTCAAATTAAGTGCTGGCCAGGTGTCCCCACAGCACACTCCCTGCTAATAAGCCTGGGCCAAGTGCACAAAAATGAGCCCAAGACCTTGGATCAACTTTGGCCGTGGAAGCAATCTCATCAGGGTGTGAATCTGCCAGAATACCAAGACCCTCTTAGCAAGGTCTCTGGTTCAATCTAGCGCTAATGGCAGGGGCCTTTCTAGGCCAGGCAGCAGACTCACAGGCCAAATGTTCACTTCGCCTGACAGTGAGTTTAGAATTTTATCACAGAGCAAGGCCAGAGCCCCTCAGGGCAAAACCACTCTGTGCATCTAACAGGAGGCTGACTTGGCTTGGGGGTCGGGGAGGTTCCAGTTCAAACCTCAGGTTTTCCTCTCTCCAGCGCTGTGGCTGGAGAAAGTCGCTAAACACCTCTCTTCTCTGGAACACAGGGCGGCTGTTTCGCCTTTTCACACTGCTGTGAAATGAGGATCAAATGAGACAGTGTGTATACAGTCCTTAGCCTACAGAAGACACTCTTAGTTGCAGCCACTAAGAATACGAGGTATGAGGAGTTGCCATTGTGGCTCAGTGGGTTAAGAACTTGACTAGTATTCATGAGAATGCGGGTTCCATCCCTGGCCTCCCTCAGTGGGTTAAGGATCCAGCCTTGCCAGGAGCTATGGGTGTAGATCGCAGGAGCCGCTTGGATCTGGCATTTCTGTGGCTGTGCTGTGGACCAGCAGCTGCAGCTCCAATTTGACCCCTAGCCTAGGGACTTCCATATGCCACGGGTGCAGCCCAAACAAACCAGCAAGCAAAAAATAGAGTATGAGGGATGAAAAGGGGAGCATTGTCTATCAATTGGGCTTTTTCTAAGCAGTTCTTAAAGAAATCTCAAGCAGCCCAGAGCAGAGTAAGATGAAGTCGAAAGACGATTTTCAGGCCCTCCTTGGCCCTCAAGAGAGAACACCCTTTGTGGGTCCATCTTCTTCTTTGGTAAGCCCCTCCCTTAATGACTTCTCCCCCACCATTCCAGGCTCTGCCGTCCCTGCTAAGGCTTTCAGCTGTGCACCTGCTGAGCCAGTGACTTCTAGAGTGGGCTCAGGCCGTGGAGCCCCATGGGATGGGGGTCTATTTCCTGGCTCAGTGCTGTTTTTGGAAGAAAATCCCTGTGGCGGCCAGGCACAAAACGCTGTCTGTGCCCAGGACCCGGATCATCATGCATATAACGTGTGTCCCCCTGGGAAGAGCAGCAGCCGAGTCCTAGAAACCATCTCTAGGAGAGCCCTGGACATGCTCGTATCTTGGCAAAGAAAGACCTCTGAAGAGGGTGCATCAAGGAAGCCCTGGGAAAATCAATCTGAAGCTAAAAGAGAATGAAAAAAAAAGAAAAAAGAAAGGAATGTGGCAGAACCCTCTGGCCCAGTCCCTTTTCTCAGATTCAAAAGGCTGTGGGATGTGGCTTCACCTAACACATGAAGGTGGCACTTGGGTCATAAGGCTCATGCAACCTGGCGGCTGTCCATGTGAGCGGGGTCACCCGAGGCAAAGGCACATCTTTTATCCGAAGCCAGGCTGAATCGACGGGCACATGGGTTGGGGGTCCCCGCTCCCTCCTGGAGGTGCAGTCAGTGTCGCTGGGCCTGTGTGAGCGGACCCGGCTCCTTTTCTGACCTCTTACAAAGAGGTGTGTTGCAAATAAAATACCCTGGAGGTGCTGTTTGCATACTGGCCTTTCCTTGGCCTGCCTTCTTTATCTCCTGGCCAAACGGAGCACAGAATCAAAAAGCAGATCCCACCAAGTCTGTGTCTTTTACTCAGCCTGACGGGTTGCCCATGTTGCCTAGACTTTCTGGAAACTTCTCAACTCTGAACTCCATGGACAGGGGCAGAGGGCTTCAAGGAGGACATTTTTGTGGGCTGAATTCATAGAATTAAATGCCACAAACATGCACCCCTGTTGCACAGCTGATGCTGAGCTCAGCTGGACGTGGTATTGGGCTCTGGGAACTCACCACCCACAGGGGAGACAGACACACGGGGTCAAGGCCCCCAGAGGGTTCAAACACAAGGGTTTAGGTACCGTGGAGGAAGACACGGGTCTTCCAACTTGCCAAGCTGTCCCTACTTCTAGAATTGGCCCGCCAACCACGGAAATCCCGCATCTCGCATGGCACCGCCCTGCCCAGCCATTGGCAAGCTGCCTGGAGGGGACAGTAGCTGGGTGGTGAAGGCGAGAGCATTCCAGAAAGGAGAAACGGCTTCAGCCAAAACCACATGGCGTGTCAGGAAGGAGCAAACACCAAGCATTATGCAAGCTGGGGCTGGGGGGCACCAGAGGGTAATTAACAGAGATAAATGTGGAAAGCGGTCAGCGTTCTGGAGGTTTGGAGGCGGGATGCCTATTAAAACCCACTTTGCAAATATGTTCTGGAAGAGCTGGGGAAGGTAACACCTTCCAGAATACAACTGAGAAAGAGCTTAGCTGCACTTCGCTGTCTTCTTCCCTCCCTCGTGGCATCGAGCCCAGCCTTTCCCATACTTGAAGTGAATCTGAAACACAGAGAATCCGAAACCACCAGCCAAGCCACTGATCTCTGGACCCACATCCAGTGGCAGTTGCAGGGGTCACCTTGTAGAAGAAAGGCGTTTCCCCAAATAACCTTCACAGGAGACTCATAGAGGGCAGGCCTTGGAGCCCACTGAGCCCAATGTCAAATCCAAGTTCTGCACCTTTCTGCCTGTGACCTTGAGCAACGGTATTTGTCCTTGCTGAGCCTCAGTTTCCTCATTTTTAATTCAGAGACAATAACTCCAGTCTCACCTGGCTGTTGTGAGGATGGAACGAGGTACTGTCGTGCCTGGCCCGTGATGGAAGGTGTTTCGTTACCATGACGCGCCTTCCCCTCCCTTCTATCTGTTTGCGCGCTGCATGCAATGAAAAGTTTACGATGTTCTGAAACTGATTTTCCAATTTAGGAGCAGTAAATTGTAAGTCACTGCTGTTCTCCTGAAATGACATTCTTTAGATTAGAGTCTGTTGGATTTCTTTCTATTGCATTAAATTCTATTTACTGCATTTCTAATAAGACACCAGCGTGTCTGGGAAGAATGCATGATGGTGCATTCTGGCTCTTAGAGCTACCTGCGGGAGTATTAACACCCAGACCTCCATCGCTCACTGGTCCCCGTGGACCTGGAGAGAGAAGCTCCTCAGCAAAGCCAGATGCTGTTAACACCACAGTGTACACTGGTTTCATTAGGCCGGCCTGGCAGAACCTTCCACAGACACGAAAGCTGGACCCATCTCAGATAAGTGGTGACGGGGTGTACTGACGTGCCTTCTGAGGTCCATGGCATCCTGCCATTTGCCTCAGGTCCAGCTCTCGGGCTGGGAGGAAGAGAGCAGGCTTGTGCAAAGGCCATGCTTTTTTTTTTTTTTTTGGCTGCATCCACGTCATGTGGAAGTTCCCAGGCCAGGGATCGAACCTGTGCCATAGCTGCGAACAAAGCCACTGTGGTAACGATGCTGGGTCCTTAACCCACTGAGCCACCAGGGAACTCCAGGAAAGGCCATGTTCTTTAGACTGACCAGGAGGAGTCAGTCAAGAGCTGGAGCCCAGGGTGGGAGGAAGAGCCCCGTTCAGGCCCTGTGCCCCTGGTGCCCCTATCTGGCTGTGGTCCCAGCCAGGCCAAAATGGCCCTCACTGTTGAAGACTAGCTGTCTGAGCATCCTGGACCTCATCTTTGTTCTATGGTCAAGCTTTACATCCAGTGTAAAAGCCAATTACTGTAGGGAAGGTAAATAATCCCTAAGCACCTGCTTAATTTAGCCTCTTTTTCCAAAGATGCAAATTAAGCCTGAGGAAGCCGGCTTCTAACAATGGGCTTCCTCTGCTCTCTCGGAGCCTTTCTACCTGAAGTCCTGGCTGCACAGGGTCTCCTACGGCTGCCTAACCTGGTGGGCACAAGAGGGAGGTTAGCACACAGGCTTGGAGCAGCCAAACTGCCCAGCCTGTTAAGCTGGAGGGGAGAGAGGGGAGAGGGAGAGGGAGAGGTAGGGAGGGAGGGAGGAGGAAGGGAGAGAGAGAGAGAGAAAAGTCCAGAGGAGCAAACCAGAAATTCGCCTTCAGGCTACTAGGAGGCGCAGCTTCCAAGCCACACACCCCTGGGGCGTCTGGGCGGGGAACAGGAGTAGGGGCTGGTAGCCTGTTGTGTTGTGGGCTGGTGCCTTCTGGAAAGCTGGCCCCTGCGCATTTTCTGTTCCCTTGGCTGGGTGTGTCTCATCGGGAGCAGGTGCCAGGAAAGGACCCGCCACCGGAGGCCGCCCTCTGCAGCGGAAGGCGCAGTGGAAGCTGCCCCAGCCCCACTCCTCCAGCCCATGCCAGGGGGCTGAGCCCAGGCTGAAGGGAGGGGTCGGGTCAGAAAGGGAGATGGGCACGGAGCGGAGGGACTTGGAGGAAAAGCAACCCTGGAGCTTGCACAAAAATCCTCTTTTGGGAAAAAGCCAGAAATCAAAGAAGCGCTTGCACGGGACCAGAGATGCTTCTCTGACGTCTTGCAGGTTTCAGGGGCTCTGGATGTGACAAGACAGATGCAGGAGAGGCGGCCCGTGAAGGGCAGCTATAGGGCATCCTGGTGGAGGTCGGGTGACTCCCACAGAAAGGAGGTGCTCTTTCCCTAGGTGACAGGCTTCAGTGGGAGGCACCGTCAGAGAAGCTGCCTCTTCCGAGCAGAACTGGCTCCAGGGGCTTGTGGCTTGGCTCCAGGGGCTTGTGGCTTGGCTAGCCGCGGGAAGTTTCTGGATGTCTGCCCAAAGGTCCTGCCCAGAGTCCCGGATATGTGTGGGCAGCTCGTGCAAAAGTCTCGCTTTTTCTTGCCAAGAGCCAAAGAAATGCCCGGGAGTCCTTTCTGAAGAGGAGAAAGGGCTGGATACCTGACCATCGTGTTCAGAAACTGGTGGACTTTACCAAAGACCTGATTAAATGAACTGCAGAGCAGGCTGGCCTAAGCGGTGTGGTTGAAAGAAAGGAACCAGGCTTCAGCATCAGGTTGGCCTGGGTTCAGATCCAGACGTTCCCCAGGATAGGGTATGAGCTCGGGGCACACTGTTGGGCTGCTCTGGTCCCCTGTGTCCTCTGCTGTGCCAGGTTCCTGAGAACACCTCTTCTTGTGAGAGAGTCTGGAACAGTGGCTCCCATACCTTGTCGCACATCTGAGTCCCAACGCCTTGGGGGTCCTCAGAAAATACCGATGCTGTTGGTCTGGGGTGTGGTCTGGGCAACAGGAGTTTCAAAGGCTCTCTCAGGTGATTGAAACGTGCAGGAAGGTTTGGGAGCTGTTAGCCTAGACAGTAGTGAGGACTCAGCAAATGTTTGTTCTTTCCAGGACGGGTGACATTATTTGTGCAGCTCTGGTTGGACAATTGTTCAGAATTTCAAGATGGCGACAGCAAAGGGCCCTTCTGAGCAGAAGCCAACCCTCATTTTCTCCCTTCCTCTCATTTCTGTGGGAGCGATGCCCCCCCACACGAAATTCTAAAGGACAAGACATCACGCCATGGGCAAAGGGAACAAGAACTGAGACGACCCAAAGTAGTTCTGGTGGGGCCTCCTGCTGGCTGTGTTTGCAGCATTTTTCTCCGAGTGCCTGAGACCGCTACAGAAGAACGTGCCTTGAGTGGCGAGGCTCGGAGGAGGGCACCAAGAGGCCTCCCACAAAGTGCAGGACGGCTCCCCCCCCCCCCCGCCCCCCGACACCTGTCCACATCAACTTGTGCACATGCACACGTGGAAATATGAGACACGGCACAGCGCCAAAGCAACAATCATCTGCAGGAAAAGTGTTACACGTGGGAGACAACTTCTGTGATGTCGAGACACAGGTCTCACAGGAAAGGCAGTGCAGCAGTGAAAGTAAAGTTTGCAACAAGGCTGGAACACACTGCACCTCTAGACAGAAGCCAGGGCAAAACGATGAGCTGGAAAAGTCCACCCACTGGCCCAGCCATCCAGCACGCCCTCTCGGGGGGCCTCCCTCCTTTTGGGGAGGGGGCTGGGCATGATGCAGGTTCCCCTCCTCAACCTTTCCAACGGGACCCTTGATCTGAGAAAGCGGGAGAAAGGATGAGGGGAGGGGCTCAGGGGGAAAGGACCTGTGTGCCTGTGGTCTCCTCTGTAAAAATATACCCCAGGATCCTGGGGCCAGAGCGTCCCCCAGCCTTGAACAGCAGTGATTTAGTGAAGGGAACTTGTGGCCACAAGTCAGAGACTCTGTAAAAGCATCGGAAATGGGATAATCTTGCACAGAATTTACAGCTGTCTGGTTCTCACCCCACTGTCTGGACCGGGTCGTCAGGCAGCTTCACACAAAGGGTTCAGCAGAAACTCAGAACATCTGGGCCGGGCCCCAGCTGGTGGCTCGAGCCTGACCCTTGGTTGTCAATTGCACAGTTAGATGAAACCTTTTAGGATGAAGCGTTTAAAAAACAAAACAAAACAAAACAAAAAACAGGAACAATGAAAAAATCTGGGGATCCGTCCTAGTTTCAAAGTGAGAAGAGGAGGAGTTCCCATCTTGGCACAGCGAAAGCGAATCCGACTAGGAACCATGAGGTTGCAGGTGTGATCCCTGGCCTCGCTCAGTGGGTGAAGGATCCAGCATTGCTGTGAGCTGTGGTGTAGGTCACAGAGGCGGCTCGGACCCCACATTGCCTTGGCTGTGGTGTAGGCCGGCGGCTACAGCTCCGATTCGGCCCCTAGCCTGGGAACCTCCATATGCCTCGGGTGCGGCCCTAAAAAGACAAAAGACCAAAAACAAAACAAAACAAAACCAAGTGGGAAGAGGAAAGTCCTTGGCACTGAGCACACTTTGCGGACATTTTATCTGCTATTGGGACACGCAGCTTTGACCCTGTGGGATGCTGCCCTCTGGGGTCCCACTTTCCTCTCCAGCCCAGACCCCTGAGACGTGGAAGAGAACGAAGAGAATCATTTAGCAGCCCTTCGTGCTCAGCCCTTCACTGCTTCCCTTGCTCAGGCCCCTGCTAACCCTCCTGGCCGGCCTGCCTTTGTGAAACGGAGATGCAGAGGGGCGGCCTGTGAATTAAAGGAGCCCATTCTCACGGGCACTTCCCGGGAGCACAGGCGCAGGGGCGGAGCTCAGTAAACATTAGCTCTTTAGGTATCTGTGTATCATCCTGCAGACCCCCTAGGAGGCCAGGACTGTTAGACTTCTCAAATGAAAATGAAAAAAGTATGACTTGAGAGGTTAAATGACTTAAGTCAGTCCATGGAAGTTCTGAGTTCAGACTCCAGGTCCATCGGAGCCTTGGCGCTGACCGAGTGCCTCCACCAGCGTGATGGGTGCACCAGCTAAGCCCAGGCTGTGCATATACAACTGGGGGTCTAGGAGCTTGAAAAGGCCGGGTGGAAGAAGGAAGATGGAGTGGGAAGAATGGAAGACACTTATCTCAGGGGGATCACTCACTAGTTAGAAAACCAAAGTAAAGCGGAGGTGGGGGATAACTTTGCTCTGTAGGGGTGATGGGGGGCCTGGTGACGAGATGGCTGTGAGCGTGGCCAGTTCGAGAAGGCGTCAGCGTGGCCCTTCCAGGATGGGCGCCGGACTCCACGGCCAGAGCTGAGCTGGCCCAGCCTTCCCACTTCCCACAGAGGCAAGCCCCAAATTCTGTTTTTGGCCTGGGGGCAGAAATAACAGACCCCAGGAGCGGAAAGGCCAAGGGCAGGCTTCCAGGCCAGGAAAGGAGGGCAGGAAAGGCATTGCCAACTGTGGGCACAGAGTGCCCAGCTAATCACTAGCAGCCAGGATGGTGGCCGAGCCGAAGGGGCTGGGCAGCAGCACAGTGGCTCCCGGAATGATGGAGTGGCCTTTAATTGCTTCTACTCTGGAACCCGGGAAGCGCTGGCAACAAAGCGAGACTAGAGAGGCTGCTGGCAGCCAACCGACCGGCTGGAGAGAAAAGCCTCCGCCCATCTAAACAGTTAAATGGCCGGTTTGCCAAGGCCGCTGAGCAAAGTGTGACCTCACCACGGGGCAGATTAAAATATGCATTTTCTCCTAATTGAGCATAGTGAAATCGGCCGGCGGTCCTGTCACAAGTGCAGGAATGAATTGTCACAGCACGAAACACACTACTCGACAGAGCATCTATTATACAGAGGAAAAAAGAGCCGCATAAACTTCCTTCACATTGGGATTTCAGCTGATGCATTGTCCCATGGGCTTGGAGAAGGCTATGCGATGTGTTGGCCCAGCATCCCAGTTTTCTAGAATGGCAGCTGGCAACCCAGAAGTAGCATCTTGGGCCACTCGGCAAGGTCTGATTGGTAAATTGAGCAAGAGGGTTGAAAGCTTTGGTAAACTGACGTTAGTTTTTTGTTTTTTGTTTTTTTTTTTGTCTTTTGTTGTTGTAGTTGTTGTTGTTGTTGCTGTTGCTATTTCTTGGGCCGCTCCCACGGCATATGGAGGTTCCCAGGCTAGGGGTCTAATCGGAGCCGTAGACACTGGCCTACGCCAGAGCCACAGCAACGCAGGATCCGAGCCGCGTCTGCAACCTACACCACAGCTCACGGCAATGCCGGATCGTCAACCCACTGAGCAAGGGCAGGGACCAAACCCGCAACCTCATGGTTCCTAGTCGGATTCGTTAACCACTGCGCCACGACGGGAACTCCCAGTTTTTTTTTTTTTTTTTTGAAATACATGTTTTATATACTTATACATTTAAGTAGACATTAGGACCAGTGTGTAAAGCAAATTTATTTTTCCACTGCTTTCCATGACACAATCAAAAGTGGGTCCTTATAAGAAGATGGAAAATCCCATGACGGAATAAGTCCATCCTACTCACAACTCTGGTGGAGGCCCTGACACATCCCCGGGATGCCTACACCACGTTGAGGAAAGAGCTTCCCCAACAGGCTCCTTTCTGGTAAACCCCTCTGCCACCACTGGATGGCGCTGTTTATGAGACAGGTCATGCTAAGTTGACAGTCATGTTCTGGAACAGACAGAACCTGTGTTTTCCATTTTTAACTTCATAACCATTATTATTATTATTATTATTATTATTATTATTATTATTATTATTATTATTTTGGTCTGTCTTTTTAGGGCCGCACCCGCCGCATGTGGAGGTTCCCAGGCTAGGGGTCTAATGGGAGCTGTAGCTGCCAGCCTACACCACAGCCACAGCAACTTGGGATCCGATCTGCATCTGCGACCTACACCACAGCTAACGGCAGCACCGGAACCTTAACCCACTGAGCGAGGCCAGGGATCGAACCCTCAACCTCATGGTTCCTAGTTGGATTCCTTTCCCCTGTGCCACGACGGGAACTCCACCCTTGATATTTTTGAACACATCTTTGGTATTTTGGGGTCATTTCTTTTCTGGTTAAATATTTATCCATTTCAGATTGTTTACAGACATTTCACCTTCTTGACGCCCCTCAATTTCTGTCGTCAGCTGAGGCACCCATTTGAACCCAACGGGGGGGGTCCCTGTGGTCCAGCACTGCAGTGCCCGTGGGGGGAGGCGTCTGCACGGCGGGAACTCTCTGAGCTCACAGCCAAGGGAAACCCGCACATCCTTCATGTGAACCATTATAATTTCGTTTGTGTAATGGCTTTTGTGAACCTAAATTCAGGACTTGGCATTTATTTTCAACAATGACAACTTATTGTTAATCCTCATTGTGGCTTCCATGATGCCCCTGAGGACATATTGAACCCTGATCACACCGTCTACAAAGTAGCTGGTTCTCCCACTGGTGTGCTCTGCCTGTGAACTTGAGAAGCACTTCTGCTTTGTGTTCAACCATGTCAATGATTAAAATATTTACCCGGGGTAAACACAGGTGACATGTGACATCCTCTAGAGGCTTCTCCATGTACGTCCATCAGAATTCTCCTGAGCTACCAAGCCAGCCATTTGCCTGAACCTCCCTCTAGAATATAACTTTCTTGGGGGCAGGGATTCAGGCCACTCAATAAATACTGGTGAATACATGCAAAGGAAGAAAGTTGAGTTCTCTTTATTCTTTTCATAAGAAGGACAATCATATATGTGTTAGCGTAAAACAGACATGGTTACAGAGGACGCACATAAAAAATATGGTGTCTAGGAGGCTGATAAGATGCACGACATAGAAAATGTAGCCCATATGTAAAAACGCAAATACAAAATCGTTCCCTGGAGACACAGTGGACTCTAATGACTTCTTCTTGGGTTCTAAGAAATGATTGGAGATAAAAATAGAAGACTAATTAGACTTAATTAACACATTTGCTTATTATTCTTCCCTGCTGGCGACATCAGCTTATGCTCTGTCTTTGGTAGCACAACACACATCTTGTTCTTGGAGTCGGGGTCCCCGAGAGCAGATGGGGGTCAAGGGTCCCGATGAGCTCCTGGTGTCCTCGGGAGGCTGCTGCTGGCCTCCTGCCTTCTCTGCCCTCATCCGTAAAGGGCTCGGCGCCTGGACTGCCTGAATTTGGCAGACGGGGGGAGGCCAGTGGAAAAGACCCTTCAGCAGGACATAGGCTTTCAGCTTGGTGGTCTTCCCTGCTGAAGGGATGCCCGTCCTAACGTTACTTGAGTTCCAGCTATTTCTTCTTTGTCCAGCCCTGCAGCTCATGGTAAATCCTTCTGTAGTACCGGGAGACTGGCTGCATTACTGCTACTGCTAATAATAACAGCAAGCGTTAGTGACGGCTGGCACTTAGTGGCTGTTTCCTATGCGTCTATGCATGGTCTCACTGGACCCTCACAAGAGCCTGGAGGTTCTACCGCTAACGGAGGTTGTGTGATCATCCCCTTCAGGGATGGGGAAGCTGAGGCTTAGGGTATAATGGTCACTTACCCAAATCGTGAAGCTGAGAAGTGGCAGCCTGATTCCAGAGGGCGCCCACCTCTGACTCCGGGCCACACGGCCTGCCTGCTCATTAGCGTTCCCGCCTTATCATTGTACGCTGGATGCAGTTGGGTTACATTGACTTCCACAGATGACGTCTGAGTTCCCATCACATGTAGGCACCGTGTTAGATGTCAGAGATGTTTCTAGTCAAAAGGTAAAATTCCTAAGTGTTCCCATTGTGGCTCAGTGGAAACGAATCTGACTAGTAACCATGAGGTCTCAGGTTCGATCCCTGGCCTTGCTCAGTGGGTTAAATATCTGGTGTTGCCGTGAGCTGTGGTGTAGGTCGCAGATGCGGCTTGGATATCCCACGTTGCTGTGGCTGTGGTGCAGGCCGGCAGCTAAAGCTCTGATTGGACCCCTAGCCTGGGAACCTCCATGTGCCTCGGGTGCGGCCCTAAAAAAAAAAAGAGAGAGAGACAGAAAAAAAAGGTAAAATTCCTAGCTGTGTGGGACAGCCTCCAAACCTTAATGACTTAAAATATCCAATGTTTATTTCTCACTTGCTGAAGCGAGCTGGGGCTGGGGGCTCCGCTCACTGTGGTCACTCAAGGACCCAGGCTGGCAAAGCAGCCACCGCCTCCACCCCCAAAGGTCTCCCGAGATCTGGGAAGAGAGAGACATGGAGCGCTCGCTCCAGCAGTTCAGCTCATCCCAGGAGGAACGCACATCCCTTCAACGACTGCGTCGTTGTCGTTGGTAACAAGTTCATGGCCCCTCCCACCCGTACACCGCGCCCCCCAGAGGGACCTGGCAATATAATCCCACTGTGATGACCACACAGGGAAACTAAGACAAGATTCACTGCTGCAGGAGGCAGAAGGGGGTGCACTGTAAACTGTGCCACCGGGTAAGGGGCGGGGAAATGATTTCCATCGGTGGGATCAGGAAATGCCTCCTGGATGAAGGATGGACTTTTTGAGATGAGTGAGACTGCAGTAGGCAAAGACTGGGGGTGGGGCAGGATGAAAACCTAGGCTGAGGGGAGATTAGGAGCAGGGGCTCAAAGTGGGCGAGAGGATGGCCACGGAGGGAATAATGATAACACAGCCCAGGGCACAGAGCTCCTGTGGGTGCATCAGAAGGGTGGGGTAGGCGGCTGAATTAAGGCCACCTGGAGAAATCTGCTACCAACCTGATGGCCTGAGGAAGGCTCTGGAAGCAGTAGCTGTAACCCGATCAAAGCTGTGCTGTAGCAAGTTTCTTGGCACAGGGGGGGCTTGAAGTTCTGCCTTCGGGGGCAGATGGGAGGCTGTTGCAATACCTTAGGTGAGAGAGGAGGAAGGCTGGGTTGCAGGGGGCGGGGGGTGGGGTGGGGGGGCGATGAGGGGAGGGGTCCGAAACGCAAGGTGGAAACTTCTAGAACTACAAAATCAGAATTGCTACCCAACTAGATAATCAAATGTAGTCAGTGGGGGAAGGGGGTGAAAGAGTGAAAATACCCTTATTTCAAGCCTGCACGAGGCTCTTGGATGACATCAAGGCAGTGCCCAAGAATCCAGGAATGGTGGCTGAGGCAAGGTCAAGCCAAATCTTCCTTTCATAGGAGACAGTGAGTAAGCTTCTGGTCCCACTGATGTCTCATTGGGGCAAGAGCTTGCGGCTAAACCTATCAAATATTTCCTTCTCCCAGGACCTTTTGAATTAATTCACTCTTTACTGAGTGTACTATAGAACTTACATGCTAACCCTTTGACATGGACCATGGAACATTCTCCTACGATGCGCACGTTCTTTGCATAGGGGCCTAAAGCTGGTGGGAAATACAGGTCCTGTCTTTCTGGGACTTTGAAGCATATCTATTTTATCAAAACATTTGGAGAGGCATTAAGCAACTACAGCGTGTCTGTGGGTTGTTCTGTATGCGTGATCAAGAATTCAATTCAGGGAACCTGCCATGGAGGGAGGGGGTTTCAGAGGCAGTGCTGTGGTACACACACACCGATGGCTGCCATGGGGCAAGTCCAAGGTGGAGTGGCTGATTCCCAGGCAGGGCATGGAAAACACCAGATGAACCTGGAGTGCCAGAAAATAGAGAAAGGGCTCTGGAAAAAAGATGGGTCTGTTAAAAAACAAAACAAAACAAAATAAAAACAGGAACCGGAGTTCCCGTCGTGGCACAGTGGTTAACGAATCCGACTAGGAACCATGAGGTTGCGGGTTCGGTCCCTGCCCTTGCTCAGTGGGTTGACGATCTGGCGTTGCTGTGGCTGTGGTGTAGGCTGGTGGCTGTGGGGCGGGTTGCAGACGCGGCTCGGATCCTGCGTTGCTGTGGCTCTGGTGTAGGCTGGTGGCTACGGCTCCGATTCGACCCCTAGCCTGGGAATCTCCATATGCCGTGGGAGTGGCCCAAGAAATAGCTAAAAAGACCAAAAAAAAAATTAAAAAATTAAAAATAAATAAATAAAAACAGGAACCAACATGAAGCAGCCAAAAGCTGAGACAATCTGAGCTGCAAAATAAATAATGATAATCCGGGATTCTAATCTAGACTAAAATAAATATCCACAAGTAAGACAAATATCCACATGAATAGAAATAAGCAAACAATAAAAACACACATCATTACAGAAAATACACCTACCATAAAGTTTACTGCCGTAGCCACTTTTAAATGGAAGGTTTTGTGGCATCACTCACAGTATCGTGGCGCCGTCACCACCGTCCATCTCCAGAACCCTTCACCTGGCAAAACGGCACCTCTGTGCCCTTTAATAATAACTCCCATCCTCCCTTGGCAACCAGCACTGTACCTTCTCCTCTGTGGAACTGACTCTTCGAGGTCCCTCATATAAGTGGAATCACCCAGCATTTGTCCTTTTGTGACCGGCTTATTTCACCCAGCCTCATGTCTTGCAGGTTCATCCACCTTGCTGCATGTGTCAGAATTTCCTTGTATTTTAAAGGCGAATACTATTCCACGGTACTTAGCACATTTTGCTTATCTGTGGACATGGGTTGGTGGCTTCATTCCTTGGCTACTGTGAATAATGCTGCTAAGAACACGTGCTATCCTGCTTTTATGTTTACAAATTCTTCCCTAAGTTGTCACATGTTTCCAATATCTTCAGGAAACTGGGATCTAATACTTTCTTGTTCGCCAGATGAGCATGCAAAGTGTCACGGTTACTGAGAGACAGAATGGGGTCTTGACTGCAGGTCTTCCAATTCAACAATCATTGAATTCTGGCTCCACTGATTCAACATGGGAGACCACGTCTTTTATTTTACTTATTATTATTTTTTTTAAAGGCTGCACTTGTGGCACATGGAGGTTCCCAGGCTAGGGGTCGAATCGGAGCTACAGCTGCCCGCCTACACCACAGCCACAGCAATGCAGATCCGAGCTACCTCTGTGACCTTTATCACAGCTCATGGCAACACTGGATCGTTAACTCACCGAGCGAGGCCAGGGATTGAACTCGAGTCCTCCTGGTTACTAGTCAGGTTCCTTACAGCTGAGCCACGATGAGAACGCCCATCTTTCATTTGCTTTTGCTAGGAAAAAGATTACCTAGAAGAGTCTCCTTGCTGGATAATGGAGAGAGAGACCTCCACCTTAGATTTCCAAAAGAATGGGGGTACGACGACCCCGGGTTTCCCAAACAAGCTGATACATGTTTGGGGGTCCAGAGTGAATAGGGCATTTTTTCCCTATGAACCCTTCTTTCCTATTCTGGAAGCCTCTGAACGTGGGGTGACAAGGTGAGGAGGGAAGGCACCCCAAGCCCACAATGATAGGTAATGCCCCAGGAGTCCAGGTCGGTCCCCTAGACACCCTCCTTCCATTGAGCTCAGGAGGTCTGATGCCCGCAGGGCCCTGGCTGGATGGGGGTGGGTTAAAGGAAAGGCTAGGCTGGGGGTGGGCAGTGGAGACAGCACTGGTTTCTGGGGTAACTGCTACCCAGAGCCACCCCCCTGTGGCTGGCCTGCAGGAAAAGCTGTCCCCAGCCCTGCTGAAAGGCGCCAAAACATTAACTGCCTGTAATTTTGACATGTCAGATATTTAATAAGGAACAAATTAGCACTTCGGTCTTTTTTTTTTTTTTTTTCCTGAGACAATCCAATTTCTATGCCAGGCACCAACTTCTATATTTCAAAATGCATTTTTGAAGGTTAATTAGAGAAGCAGCGGAGATAGTGTTTTCCAAGAGGGATTTTTCTGGTTCCTTCCAGGTCTGTGAATGGCAGAAAAAATAACTTTCAGACACTGTAAATTGAGTATGGGAAGCTGTGAGAATAAACCCATCTCATTAGTCATCGTGTCAATTATAGTATCTGAGGAACAATTTCGTAGCAATAGCATATTTATTTGATGTTGTGAAAGCTACCTGGACCCACTGTTAGGATGGTATTTGCTCTTAATGCTCCGAGCACCTCTTTAACAAAATGGCACTCCATAAAAATTTAGTGTGTTCCTACTGTAATTAAATGGCCCTCGTCATTTTTGCATTTATGATATAAACTATAATGGCTGTAAAATCCCGCAATTAACTTTCCTTGAGCCAACATTTCATACTTGAGAAATTCTCATTACAAATTTCATTACTGATTCACTTATCTGTAATTTGTCCTATGTAACCTAAAGAATATTAACAAATTTAGAATCACTTTTGTGCTATTAAAAACTAAATATAAAAGTCTTTCACCTAGCAAGTCAATCTGGATCTCACAAAGGGCCTGGAGCAGGCTGAAGTGCAGTCGTGAGGCCGGAAGAGGAAGAGGCCGTGTGATGGGAGGCGGAGGGTGAATGTGGAGGCATCAGTGGGTACCACTGAGCTCATCCACGGAGCCCTCGACCAAGACCCAGGGGACAGGGACAATGGCACGTGGGACAATGGCGGGAAGGGACGTGAAGTCTGGGGTTTCCTACCCAGAGCCTGGGAACTCTGTCCCTTTCTGCCTCATTCTCTGCCCTTGGTGCTCCCTTCCCTCTTGGGGGCTGGTTGACAGAATGATGCCTGCACGTGGTGTAATCAGCTCTTTGGCCGGGTTGCTTCGGGAGAAAGTCTACAGCAGAAACTTTGTTGTCACCGGTGGCAAGATGGAAAAAAGAGGTCCAGAGGGCAGGAGAAGGTGACTGGGAAGTCCCCAGGAAGTGCCACTTTCAGTTTTCCGTCTCCCTGGGCCCAGGCTGGCCAGGGGGTGAGATGGAGACTCTTTCTGCCTCTTTTATCCGCCTCCCACGCCAACGCCCATTTTTTAAGGCCGAAACAAATCTACACCCACATCAGAGTGAAGTGACAGTTGACCAATCTGGTGTCGGGAGACCTGATTTTTTTTTTTTTTTTGGTCTTTTGAGGGCTGTGCCTGAGACATATGGAAGGTCCCCGGGCACTGGGGTCAAACTGGAGCTACAGCTGCCGGCCTACACCACAGCTACAGCAATGTGGGATCCAAGCCTTGGCTGGGACCTACACCACAGCTCGTGGCAACACAGGATTCTTAACCCACTGCGCAAGGCCAGGGATCGAACCCGCATCCTCATGGATACTAGTTGGGTTCATTACCTCTGAGCCACAACGGGAACTCTAGGAGACCTGAATTCTAGTCCTCATTCTGTCACCACCTTGCCAGGTGACTGTGGCAAGCTTTGTGACCTGTCTGGGAAAGGAAGGGGTTTCACTGTATTGACCGTTGAGATTCCCCCCCATTCTCCCAAGGACTGTTCATTTGCGAGTAGATTGAACCCAGAGCGTCTCTTCAGCCCACCAGTGGGTGCTGTGGGGGCCAGAAGCCCCGAGGGCCACTGCGTTTCCATAACAACGAGCTCGACCAGGAACAGCCTGAGTAAATATTTTCCCCCAATAACATCCTATCTCAGCATTTCGCTGCCTTCCGTAACTGCATTCATTTTATTCTAATTTGTAATTAACTTTTACCAAATTAAATTGGAGATCGAAAATTACTGTCCCAACATAAATAATCCTGCTGCTGGATGTGGCAGTGTTAACACAATTGACAATGCGATTCGTAAATGAAAGAAATGTCCTACTTATGACTTCTGGGTGCTCCATCTTTTATAGAATATTACAGTGTAAATTGAAATGTTATATGATTTAATAAACCTCCAAAAGATATCATGGCCAAGTAACCGCATCGCTGTAACAAATTGTCCTCCTCCTCATCGCGAGCTTCCTCCTCACGCGGGGCTCAGCCTCATCATCAGAGCGGTGCCTCTGACAACCCCGAGCCCATTCAAGACACCTCGAAGAAAGGGGACCCGGCACGGTGGAGCTTCGGAATCTACGCCGGGCTGGAATCCTTGAGGAAGCGGTTCCTTCCATTGTTCCTCCGAGGAATCAAGCAACAGCCATGTGATCTGGCCCCTTAAGCGGGTCCCTCCACACCCCCGTGTGACCCAAGTCAAGTTCCCAGTCGCCACAGAGACACTGCTGTCTAACAATCCAATGGCAAGGGGTGGGGCTGGGGGGGGGGTATTACCTTCCAAATCTTTAGCTGGTTTATAGGGGTACTACTTCTGATGGAAAGTTTCTTTGTTTTCAGTGCACCCGAGCTCCTTTTGTCCTGATGGCCATTTTTCAGGGTTTCTGCCTCTCCCAGGGATTCATCAGGGCAGCAGCAGAAGGAAGCGAAGCGTGGGTGGGGTGGAGCGGCAGTGCAATCCCTCCCGACGGTGCCCATGCCTCCCCCACACGCCCCTGTTTTCCAATTTGTGGGGGAGCCCGGGATGCGAGCACTCTAATCACAGGCAGTGGTGTCTCGAGCCTGGTGTGATTTCTGTAGCTCCCAGCAATGTGTGGGACACACTTGCGCCGGAGAATTTAATGACTTGTTTTACTGCTGCCTGCCATCAATATTTATCTATATTAACTGAAGAAAGGCATTACTCGAAATGGCGTTTCACACCTCTGAGCATGATACAGTAATTCTGAAGTCGTAAGTTGCACCAGAGTCTCTGGGCCAACACAGATCCGGTGTGAATGGAAATAACCCAAACTCGAGGTTTTTTAAACTTGGATCGTTGGCAGCGATCCGGGAAACCCAAGGCAAAATGACTGGAGTTGCCACTGGTGAGGCTGACTGTATACCAAGCGATGGAAGTGAGCCTCTCTCCGCTTGGTTTTTCTGGAATTGACAAGAGCACCTCGCAAGTCCGTGTAACAGAGAAAAAAGCGCAGACAAGGCAATGAGACAACACAGATGAGATGCATGCTTCTTTCCACCGGATTCATTCAGGCCAACAGGCCTGGAATTTTCTTTTCCCTCCTTCCCTCACCCGTCTCTGCTCTGGCTCAGTATCTTACCCTTCCCCCTGCCAGGGAGCCTTCACTGATCCTGTCTTATGGTGCAAACATTTCCAGGTTTGCTTCTCAGATATCCTTTCGACCAGGATTCTTCAATATCCTGGTCGAAAGGATATCTGACTTACCTGAGGGTTGGCACCCTTGCGCACTGCCTGCCTCCCCACTAGCATGTAAGCTCCTGGAAGGCGGCGATGAGCCAGGCTGACTCACTATTCTGCCCCTAGGAAGGAGCACAGGTAGGTGGCAGGCGGTGGGGACCACCTTCCATTTGGGGAGGGAATTATCCACCTTGGAGACCACGCAGTGGGCATTTCTACTGTCTGTATATACCACATCGTTTTGACCCAAGAGCTTTAAAAGATCACTTAAACATCTCATGTCGAGTTCCCATTGTGGCTCAGCAGATTAAGAACCTGACACAGTGTCGGTGAGGCTGCAGGTTCAATCCCCGGCCTCAATTAAGGATTAAGGCTCCAGCGGTGCTATCAGCTGTGGTGTGGGTCACAGATGCAGCTCAGATCCAGTGTTTCTGTGGCTGTGGTGTGGCAGTTGCAGCTCTGATTCAACCCCTAGCCTGGGAGCTTCCATATGCCGTGGGTGCAGCCCCAAAAGATAAAAAGACAAATCTCATGCTTTAGCTTTCTTCAAAGACCAGCATTTTTAAGGGTCAGAGGACCCAGAAAACCAGTTGGGCCAACGCTTTGCCTTACAGAGGAGAGAACTTAGTCCGAAAGGGGTTAAAAGGCTCATCTGAGGTCATCTGGCACTTTGCAGAGGGAGAGGCAGCTCCAGGATTTCCCATTGTGGCTCAGCAGTAACGAACTGACTAATAACCATGAGGACGAGGGGTCCCTCAGTGGGTTAAGGATCTGGGGTTGCCATGAGCTGTGGTGTAGGGCCAAGACTCAGCTCAGATCCAGCGTTGCTATGGCTATGGCATAGGCCTCCAGCTACAGCTAAGATTTGACCCCTAGCCTGGGAATATCCATACGCTGTGAGTGTGGCCCTAAAAGACAAAAAAAAAAAAAAAAGCAGCAGCAGCTCCAAATCCTGGGCAGCCTTTGTCTCTGGCTCTTTCTCAGACACTCCTGTCTCCAAAGTTAAGGTCTCCAGCCAACGGCTTCTAGAATGCCTTGGCTTTCACATTCTGGTCTGAAATGTACTTCCTACACTTCTTCCATCTTTAGAAATCATGTTTTTAGGACATCTGGGCAAGAGAATTAGTTCTCAATTTATAATAGATAAGGTTTACATTTTTAATAACAGAATTCGAACTTCACAGAAACTATATAACTGTACCATCAGCCCAGCACAGTTAGGTTTTATATTAATCCAAGATTACTCATCCAAAGACTTTACACACTTTGGCAGAAACACTAGACTTGGACATAGAAATAGCGAACAGAAGGATACATGTTTGGGGGAGTCTGATTCCTGGTCTTTCTGACGTTGGAAAAGCCTGCTGTTATTTGGTGGAGTCTGTGAAAGAGGACTGACACGTTGCATATTTTTTTCTTTAAAAAAAATGTGAAGTGGAATTACTTTCATTTCAGAGCTTGGAAACGCTCCTTGAATCAACTAGAGATGCCCTGGAGAACGAACGGCAAGGCTGAGAATCACCGAATTAGAAGCTGAAAACCTGTAGGGAAGACCTGGTGTGTATCCATCTACATTCAAGCAGGACCCTCAGCATGACTTTAAAAAAAGTGATTTCTGTTCCTTAAATAACTAGACAGGCATAGATTTAAAAGGGGTCAAGAAAAAAAGCTGTTCAGAAAACATACGTGCATCCTGCTGTTTCCAGAAAGCAAGGGGAGATGCGGGTCTAGTTTCATGCCACCCTAGGCACTGGTACTCACAGTAAACGAAGCTGTGGACTAAAATAAAATATCTTTTCTCTAAATTCCATCTGCTTATTATCAACAGCTCCACAAAATTAATAGCCAAGGTAAAGAAAAGCATGGTTCATAATATGGGGCAGAACCTTTGAAAAAGAGGAAGTATGAACAGCGTTCTTTCAACATTAAATCAATATCTCATTTTCTTAGTGATTAATTCAAAATGAGCATGAAGCTCTTAACGTTTTAACCGATGTGTATCTCAATCTTTTATTTACTCTCCACACTTCCAAAGCAGGTCCCTTTTCCTATCAGTTGATCATCTCATTGATATTCCCTGCATTATTAGGTCAGTGGGAACTGCATGGATGAAAACCAGTTTTAGGTGTTTTATAATCAGGGTCCAGGCTAACAAGCACTGACAGGTATTCAAAACATCCAGCTGTCAACACTGGGCTCCTACTGCCGTCTGCATCATAATCTGTTTCTTAGTAACACTGGGTCTGAGCAGCAGTAATAGAATTAATTATACTTCATTTTGCTGCCTTTAACAGTATTGACCAAATTTAAGAACAAATGAGAAGTGCTTATCAAGCTTGAAGAAAATAATCCATCAGTGGCACAATTTAAATTCTCTGCAGTTCTCTTATTAATCAAAGTAACACTTACTATCCTATCTCCACTTCCCATTAACAGTCATTAAGCCCTGCTGCTGATTGAAGCAATTTCTTTAGGGATCTCAACCTCATTTTTAAGAGAACCTTCTTTAGTGGAAAACAATATTATATAAGCGTGGCGACTTAAAAGGAAGAAGGTTCTTCAATCATGTTCTGACCTTGAGATTTCTCAACAGTGTAAGTTCAAAAAATACACAACTATGAGCTTGGGGACGTCAGCAGTGGGTGGGTTGCCCTTGCTGCAGCCCTTGAAGGAGGCACGAGTCCAACAAGCAAGGCATAGACGTGGGTGAAACCCCTTGGCAGCCCTTCTGAACGAACCCCTGTGGTCCTCGGTGTATTTTTTCACTCATGGGGTCAGATGCAAGTCAGATGCAGGGAGCACACTGAGAAGGGCTTAGCAAGAATACGTTGGTCTTGACTTGTGGGCCTGAGCAGGTGCTTGGTGGAGAGGTGGGACAAGAGGGCTGGAATCAGAAGACGTGGGTTGGAGGCAGTACTCAACACTACTAAGCCACGGGACCTTGAGCAGCTTGTCTATTCTCTCTGTCTCCATTTTTCTCTGAAATAGAAATAATAATGTCACCCGCTAGGCTCACCTCTCCAAATTGTTGTGGAAAGCGCACGAGAAAATGTATGGGAAAGTCCTTTGAAATTGTGAAACACTCTACAAATGTGAACTAGTGGCGTCCTAGAGGTCACGGACAGTGTTGCGTTCAACTCTGCCCCCAGGCTCTTGCCCAGTGTTGAGCCATAGTAGGTGTCCAAATAAGTGCCAAGGAAGCCTTATTTCTAAAAATCAGAATAAAGTAACTCACATGATTAAAGTGGAGCAATGGTCTTTTCAAAACCACCTGTAATATGGGAGGAGTGGAGGGGGCTGTGGACACCTTAATCCCAATAGCTATAAAGGCCAAATATAACCTGGCACTGGTTATAAAATTTCAAGGTGGCAAAACACTCAGTATTCATCCTGCTCCGCCTCATGGATGAGGAAACAGGCTGAGAGAGGTTCAGTGGCTTGCCCAGGGTCACCCAGAGGGGCACAGTTGACCCAGCTTTGCTCATTCGAAAGTGACCTCGCTCCTTTGAGCAGCCCTTTGAGATCTGCTGTGAAACCTGTCTCTTTTCCCCAGAGGAGGCTGTCTACCTTTGGGGGAGACCCACGGAGCCCTCTCGGGCAGGACTTCCGCATGCCTGTGCCTTTACTGATTTCTATACTTGAAGCATGGAACCCTTTTGCTTTGGGTTGGCTCAAAGATAAGGGTTTCAGAGATGGGACAGGTGAGGTAGATCCATTATTTTCCTTTAACGGTCAAAGTCCCAGGAGGGATCAATCAAGACTTGGATCTGAATTTGCTTGGCCAGCATAGACGTGGAGACGCCTTTCAATAGGCCGCTGGGCCTGATGAATAAAGACGATCGTATAATCAATGAAGAGACGGACCCGCCTCAGATTCTGATGACGACTGATGTTTCCAGCGGCAAACCCTGCCCCGCTGCGGAGGTGTTCCCAGAGGCCAGAAGAGCAGAGCGCAGCGGGGAGTGAGTCTTCTGTCCTTTTCTTCCTTATCATTTCTGATGAGACATTAAATGTGCGATTCCCCCCTCTAGGAAACGAAACGCTGAGCTGAATTTTTGAGTCAATGGAATACCTACTCCCGTTTAAGCACTTGAAAAGGAAAAACATCTACAAAATGTCCCATTAGGCTGACAAATTTATACCACTATGAAAAGTGTGCCGGCGGTTTCAAAGCCGACTGGAGCGTTGTGTTTAAAGAGTATGAATGGATTTGAGTTCGGCGATATTTCATCGACCCGAACATGTTAAGCCAGCCCATCCCTTCCCGATGTGTCCCGCACTTACTTTTAACGAGGCATCAGTATGCCATGACAGACTGTGGGCATCATCTTAAAAAATAAGTTGTGAAATGAATGATATTAAATGGACTTGCACAGCGTGAAGACATGGAAATATATTCTTCTCTTGATGTGTGGGGCAGTACAGACATAAATGCCATTAGCATTAATGGTAATTATGTGCGTAAATCCCCACGCTCGGGATGAGACTCTGCCCCTTAGTCTGCACGTACAATGATGGACTCATTTTTGGAGACTAGAAACAGCTGAGACTTTTACCTCCCCCTCCCCCCCGCCCCCGCAACTGGTCACGAGCTCCTGAGTGGCTCAGAGCGTAAAATCTGATCACCCACTTTCCCCAAACATGCAATTCAAGCACTTTAAGACTCTCTTCCTCAGAAAAGCTGAAGATGTAGAAAAAAAGTCTCAAACTGCAGTCTGAGGATTCTGGTAATTCATGATAGATCATTCATAGTTTCCTGTCACCTGCCAGGGCAGTTACACTACAGGAGCTTACACTTTCATAACCATAACTCCTTTGATTATGGTCTGATAACTAGCAAGAATAATATTTTTCAGTCAACCCCAAACAGGCTGTTTAGCTACCGTGAAGATTTGCAGGAAGTAAGCAAATTTAGCATCCTGCTCGCCCAAGCCAATATATTCTAATCTTATTAAAACAGGCAGGCAGACGACAGTGCCAGGGAAAAGATGCAAGTCTTCTCTTTTTAATTCTTAAATTAATATGGGGGTGTGACCCAGTGTTAGGTTAGGCCTCACCTTTCACAGCAGGCAAACAAAGACGTCCTCTTCGCCGAAAAAGTCAGCAGACACCAACCCAGAGGGCCGCCTGCTCTCTAACTTTCCAAACTCTTCATCAGGAGAGACACATGCAATTAAAATACACTAAAAAAACAAGCCATTGTGGCTTTCAATTACAATGGAACTAAGAAGCAACCATATTATTTCTACAAACTATTTTCACTTAGCACAGTTCAGGTGGAATTATTGCCATGACCTTTTAAAAATGGGAAAGAGTGAATCAATACCCTTTCAGAGGCAAGATTGCAGGAGTGGCATTGGCCCTGCTGTAATGGTGTGTATTTCTGCATCAGAAGGCAGTTGAAACCTAATTATCGTCCATCACACACAAGGTAGCCCCTGTCCCGATGAGCCAGGGGAAGGCAGCGGCGTGCACCGGAGGGTCCGGGCGCGTGGGCCTTCGAGAGGGAGGAGCACGTGTGGTGAAGGGGCCGGGGGATCTCGGAAGCCCTGGGCCGGCGGAGTGAGGCTTACAGGTGAGTTATAGGGACTGTCGCTCATTTACAATAACTAACACGGGCTTGTCAGCAACAGCCACCTGTAAATGATGTATGAAAGGCTGGCAGCCTGCCATCCCCCAACAGACCTTGCAGCCAAGATTCACATTTTATTGTCGAGGTCATCGGCATGCGTACTTGGATACATGTCATATATTATTAAAAAAATAACAAACAGCCAATCAGCAACATTTCCTAAGGCTCAAGGGCAAAACAGCCAACCTGCTTTTAGAAAATAGGACTCTCCAAGATCCATTTTAGCAGGTAATTTTTTTAATTGCTTCTCTCTAGATGGAAAGAAGCAACGCTCCGCTACAGAGGAGCCTGAGGCTGGCGATACCGATGTCAGATGCAGAGAATACATGTGGATACTCACTTTTCCTAAGCCCTTTTATCCAGGATACCAGCCAAACAAAAACAAAAACAAACTCCTTTTCATCTACAAGAGTGACAGTGCCAACTGCTAGACTAGGTTCCCAGGCTATGAAAGCCACAGACGCCACTTAGCGAGGCGGGGAAATAAGGACCTCAGGACTGACTTTTTTCTCTTCAATTCCGTCTTTTTGGAATCCGCCTGAGACCACTAAAATAATCTTATGGGCCATGACACATTTTGGAGGGTACAATCAATCTTTTTTATATCATCGGAAGCTCTATCTAATGTTTTGATTTTGGTCAATAGCCTAAATGTGAGCAGACGTTTCCACACTATTTCAACCCAAGAAACACAACATTATCTAATGTTATGGATATGAAGCCGTGACGAAGTGTTGACAGCCTCTTGTAATTTTCTTTAAAGCCACAACATCTATTCTGGAGCCATACGATCTCAAATATCATCCCATGCAGCTTGGGGTCGAAAATCTCTGGGATAATCAGCCTGCATGGGCCTGCTCCATCCGCTTCACTCGCTGCCACAGAAATGAAGGATTCGGCATGTTTGTTGACATTACATAGTAATTGCACAATCTTTTGTTCAATGCTCTTAATGTTCCTAGAATAAAAACATTAAAAATGCACTCTAAAAATCCCGGGAATACTCATTTCACACAAGCGATAGTTTTTAATTTAGAAAGAGAGTCTAATTGAAATTACATTTGTTATGCAGAGACTACCAATAATTATCTTGGCTTTAAGTACGCAAACACAAAGATTCCTTTGGAGTTGACGACTCTTTTCGGAAGTGGCCACTGCTGGTTGAGTGTAGTGATCCTGGGCCTGGCCTGTGAAGCAGGTGGTCCTGGGGGGCGGGGGTGGGGGTGGCGGTTCAGAGCCGCCCCAGGTGCCAATTTAGTCTTGAAATCCCCGCCCTGCAGTAAGTCACAGTACTGGTCCCATCATACCACCCAACCACAGACTTCTTAACTTAGATGAACCCTCTTTCTGCAAAGCAGTGACACACCATGGCTTCAGCCGCTGGCCTCCGGACCCGATTCTCAAGCATGAGAGAACCAAGGCCCAGATGATGCAACTGGAAAGGGAAGTTGGAACCCTGTCCTGGCTGTGACGTCACGGGGTGGGAAAGCAGACCACCGTTGCTGAAAGCAGTGACTTCCAGGAAAGCAGGGACTCTCTCGGGGTTCCATAACTCACTTGGCCGATTCGAAACAATATACAGGAGCCTGTATCTTAATAGCTCATGGCCAAAGCCAACTTTACCACCTCCTCTGGGTGACATATCACGTTATTACAGTTTCTACGACACCACTGACTACTGCACAGCAACCCCCAAGTCCCCGGAACAGGAAGCGTCTCAACATACTCACTTCGGATGTCCCACAAGTGCCATAAAGTGATTGTCGTTGACCATTGTCTTGTTTTAACGTCCCCTAAATAATAATAAACTTTAATGCTTGAAAAAATCCATTCTCATTCAGGAATGTATATCTTGTAAACTACCATAGGATGGAAAAATAATACATTTCCCTCTTGGCAGCTTCATTTGCAGATAACTAAGCTTGTGTTTAGCTAGGAGTCTTCCATTGAATTTTGGAATCTATGTGACTGTTTAATATCATTAGGGGAATATTGTGTTGGTTACAATGGCTCCGTGAAGTAACTGGTTTCCATGTGGTTCTATCAATCTATTTCTGTAACACCGTACACTAGTTTTTCCCCTAGAGTACTCCTTGTAATGCTGAGAAAGTGTCAGAAATAATGACTGTCTACCTATATCTGCAATAAAACGTAGAGCATGGATATTATAGTTGTAAGTATCAAAGATTTATTTCATGACTGCAGGTAATGATGAATCTTTTAGCACAACTAATGTCTGGAGGAAAACTCTCTTCTTCTCCGAGCTGTCACATGGAGACTATTTATAGGGCCCTTAGTGCTGTGGGGTTTTAGCATAAAGAGGCAATGTGTTTAAGGTGCCACTGGATGGAAATGTTAGCAAGGGCTTCCTCTCATTGAAGATCTCTTAGTAGATGGCATTAGATTCCCTCTTTGTGTGTTTACGTCCCCCAAAGACAGGGGACAGATGTTTAACATCAGCCCATTAATCCCTTAGCCCAGGTTCCTGTGACAGCACGAACCCAACAGAATGAGCCCTTTGCCTTTGCTCAGTGTAAATGCCGCAATTTACTGCTGATTTACAGAACAGGGTCAGGCCATTAGAAACTTGGCAATCTTCAGTACAGCTGGAAAACAATATGCATGATAAGCTAAAA